>NW_020451149.1:1669237-1828862 GCF_003343035.1 Apteryx rowi
GCGGGGAGGGCGGGGGGCTGCGCGGGGCGGCCGCTGGCGGGGGGGCTGCCCTGCGCTCGGGCTGCCCCCGCTTGGGAGGCGGCACAGGCGCGCTGCGCCGGTGGGGCGGTGCTCGAGAGCTGCTCGCTGCTTCTCGGGGCCTGCTGCTGCTAAGCTTAGCTGGGGTGCTTAAACTGCTCTTTATGCCTGTTTTAACTGACCGTTGTGCTTAGAGGACCTGCTGGCAAGCGGTGAGCCAGTTCTGCTAGAAGCCAAGGCCACTGCCCTGTCCAGCCCGGAGAAGCCAGGAGAGTTGGCAGCTGTAGCAAGAAAGGAGCTGAACCATGTTGGAAGTGATGGAGTTTCCTGTGAATCTCCAGAGACAGAGCCACTGCTCCCCAAGAAGCATGCTGACTCCTGGGAGCGTCCGGCTGAAACACACGGAGGCCAGGCGGGGGAGCTGGGACCCCGGAAGGGACAGGCAAGCGATGGGTGGTGTGTGATGAACTTGGCAGAAGCCTCTGGCCATGTTCCTAAGGACAAAAGTGAGGAGCAGCTGGGGCAGCCAGCAGAGAGTGGGGACCTGGACCATGAAGAGTGGGAAGTTGTTTCTGAGCCCCTGGCCTGGGGGGAGGCCGTTAAGAATGGCAGTGCAGAAGACCGTGACAACAAGGAATGGGAACTGGCAGACTGCCCTGGTGGGGACTTGAAAGCTAAGAGGGTTGCAGCAGTGCCCCCAATGCTTCAAAATATCCATGTGACTTTCCGTGTGCACTATATCACACACTCGGATGCTCAACTGATTGGTGTTACGGGTGACCACGAGTGTCTCGGCCAGTGGCACAGCTATGTTCCGCTCAAGTATGACAAGGATGGCTTCTGGTCTGAATCCATTATCTTGCCAGTAGACACCAAAGTAGAGTGGAAATTTATCTTGGTGGAGAATGGGAAGGTCAGACGCTGGGAAGAATGCAGTAACAGAACCCTAGTGACTGCCCACGAAGATCAGATGGCCCACCAGTGGTGGGGATATCATTAATTAGATCTTGGAAGCTGCTTATTTAATGGCAAACCTGCTTAGACAAATCACGGAGCCCCGAAGCATTACCCCTCTTCAGAAGGAGATCATCTCAATTGCAGAGCTCTGTAAATCTTTTATCAAACTTGGTTAAACTGAATGAGCAGCAGATCTTGTTGTCTTTAGGAGATAATTTAGCAACCTGAAAAGTCAACCTCAGAACCTTCTGAAGATGTGCAAGGTAGGCTGTGAAGGCATGAGCAGCGTTTCAAGCAGCTGCCTGTCAGGATAAATCTGGACCCTGGACTTGAGTTTGCGTTGCTTAGAGTGGGGCTATGGGATGAATCATTGTCCAAACCGCTTAGGGCTTTAAAAGCATACTAGAAAGTGTGGTTTCCTACACTGTAATAGGAACTTAAGTGTTTTAACTTATGTAATGTATAAATAAGCAATAAACACTTTCAGACTGATGGTCCTTTATAACTTGACTTGTGAACTGACTCCTAAGAAGCTGGATAGAATAGAACTGATAGAGTTGACCTGTAGTTTTAGTGCTAAAAGTTCCCCCCAAAAGTGGCTGGCACTCTGGAGTAACAAGTACTTCATTCTCTACTCCCTGCTCTCCAGGAAGTACCTCAGCCCAAATGAAGGCTTGGCAGATAGATCCCTTTTAGTTGGATCATCCTGCTAAGAGGAGAGCAAAGGTCAGAAGCGACTGTCTGATGAGCTTAATAAATTACTTGGTAAGGGTGGGACCAGGCTTTTAAAAGAAGTCTGGACTGCTGTGATGGCTAAGGGATGGGATTCTGTCTGAAACAGAGCAGGTGGCTTGTTCTGCCTGCTTGTGAAGAATATGGACTAATCTCTTCAGTACTAGCAACTATCTTTTCTTAGGCTCACATGCTTGTCTTGGGACTAGACTTTTCCATATGAATTTGTTCCCTCTAAATTGTGAGCTTCTAGTGAGCCAGATGATGCCAAACACTTTCTAGCCACAAAAGACAAAGCATCCAACAGTTGACATATATACATGATAAAAGCAGGAAGCTGCTTGTCTGCTCTTTGTATTGTAGGATACAAATACACGATGCCACTTACGGCTGACAGGAGGACTGTTAAGCAAATTTTGACCACAAGAAGGCACCACAGATAGCAACCAACTGTATGACACGGGGAAAACAAAGTGCTATTCATATTGCAAAGTTCAGGACACAGATAATCTGGTCTCGGCCTTGCTAATCTATGGCCTTTTCACCTTCCCAAGCTAATGTTTTCCTTTCTGGTGGTGGCAGAGAGGGAGCCCAGACCTCTGCCAGGTCCCAGCACAAGGATGTTAAGTTGCTTTTCTGCTTGGCAGATCTCCTTTCTCCCTGGCTATTTGCACCTCTCCACCTGCTCCCTTCCATTCTCACAGGGCTGCAGCCTTTTGAAACTCTTTTATTTGGCTGCTTGAGCACAGCTGGAAGGGCACTTTTCATTGACCTTTTCGAGCTTGCTGGGCTGCAGGCTGAATACAGGCTCTCACTCTCCTCACCTCTCTCTCCCTAAAGCCTTGGTAGATCTGTATAATATGTAAAACAGGCCTGAATTGTGATGCAAAATCCACCTAAAATGATCATGTCAATGCAACTGATTCCTAGGAAGAGGGATGTGCCTTTACTAAGATTATGACTAAAGCTTGCAACACTGTTGCAAAGAATCAGTGGAAAAAATGATCTGCTCATACAGAAAACTGCTGGAATTAAGTGAAGATACTGTTGCCAGTGACAGAGGACAGCTTAAAAACAACTCAGTCATCTCCTCTTTCCCACAACAAGACCCAAAACTAAACAAATTCCGAGGTTTGGTCTATTCTGAATATGGTTCCATATAGCTTTAAAGCCAACAAAACAAAGTTCATGACTGGATGCCTTGTGCTAATGAAGCTGCTTTTGCAGAGCCATATTTACAAATCATTTGGTTTGGAGAAGGTTACTGGATTGTCTGTAACCCTTTGAACGCCAGCGTGGCCTGCCACAGACCACTGCTTTCCATAAAGCAGAGAAAGACAAAATGATAATGCTAGTGAACCTGGCCCATAGCCACCTCCTACTGACCTAGGTACAGCTGTATGACCTACTTTTTTGTGCTGAGGCATGGATTTATTGGGGGAGGACATCTTGCTTCTTATCTCATTAGTACTGTCACGGTGTCTAGAGAAAGTCCCCCCTGCTACCAGGCCAGCAGCTTCAGTGACCAATTTCTCAGACAGCCTTGCTGTTTGAGACTCTGAAGGGGCAGCACTGCATCTGCTCTTCAGGAAGAGTCTCCAGAGAAAAAAAATCAAATGGTAAATTCTGGAAAAATCATCAGTTTAGGGAGGGTATAAAATTCCTCCTCCCTTTTGTCTTCTTTCTATGACTATCTTGTTCCCCGAGATACTGTCAAATTCTAATGAGACTTTAAACATCAATCTGATTTTTGAGTAATTCTGTTTATCTTCTTGTCTTTGAATTGTTTTTAGCATAGGATATTCTGTTAATTTTTTCAAGTGCAGTAAGTCATTTGCCCACTACTGCAAAAATCCTCAAATGTCAGAAGTCATAGGAGGTTTAAAAATAAACCTGTGTATGCCAGATGTGCTAAACATTCTTTCCTGTTTATTACTAAATCTTAGACTAGGAGTGGCCTTCGAGAACATTATTCTTAGGCACGCATACTAAGGGAAGGCTGTGTGTTTTGGTGACTCAACTGAAGAAGATTTTGGAGAGCAACTGGAAGTAATATGTCCAGCTATTTTAGCAAACTTTTTAAAATGGGTGCTGGAGCCTAGCACGTAAGTTGTACTTAGGTATTTAGTTAGAGTGTTATAAGAAAAGTCAGTGTAGATGCAAAATGCCTTTTTTTCTGCCTAGCTTTCCCCTTTTTCAGTTCTCCAGAGGGCCATGGATAGCAAAAGGACATAGAGTCCCAAACAAACCAGGAACCTACACACCCTCAGCCTTTTGACTTTAAGTCAAAATATGAGTGTTGTGCTTACAAAGCTGATCCCAGGGCAGACTGTGGATTCCACTTGTACTACAAATAAAACCAAGCATCACAACAAGCAGAGAAAGTAACGCAAAAAATACCATTGGATGAGTCCATTCTGCTTGAAGGAATCGTGGTATAGGATGAAATCTGTGCAGTCTTACAGCTGTAGGCATGTGGTTCAACACTTCATCTATCTCAACGTTAATGAGTGCCAAGGGGAAATTTCCTGATTGTATTGGAAATATTCAGTCATTCTGGGGCATCCAGATGAATCATAATTTATTAAACTAATAACATGAAGTATGGGGGGGGGAGAAGGATTTTTTTTCTTCAGAAGTGCAAGAAAAATACTGAAACAAGACATTTCAAAACTAACTTTCTAAAAAAGAGTACCTGAAACTGTGTGCAAGATCCAGGACACATGGGGTGTATATGCTTTACTGGAACTTGGAGCAGTCAGCAATTCCCTGTGGCCAGTGTCCCTCAGAGCACATAGCTATTCCAAATGCGTGCCAGTGAGAGAGTCTGTATTTAGATATATGTTTACTCCTCTGTACTTCCCACTCATTTAAAAACAAGGACTGTAAAGAATGTGCTAGTTCAAGGCACAGATTACAAAACTACGAGAACGTTTATTATTAATCTTTAAAAGTATAATATATTTTAAACACAATGTACATACGTGAAAGCAATCACTAATGTATAGAATGTCTTCATTTGGCTAGTTTTTTCTCCTTTTCTTTCACTTTCTCTATCTTCTTCTCCTGAGTTCTGATCATTGATGACATTGCTGAAAATAGCAAGAAGGGATTATCTGAACACCTCCTAACGTTAAAATGATTTAAGTGCAGACACTTGAAGCTGTGTAAGATCCTCCCACATGTCATACTCTGCACTTAGCAAGCCCTTACAAATGCACCTTTAGCACCTTCAGTTTGCATTTCTTTAAATGCAGGCTTTTAATAGAAAAGATAAACCTAATTACAAATGGACACCACCTAATCTGCTTTCTGGACCAAAGGGCCACATCCAAAGCTGGAGTAAGTGGCAAAATGCTACTGATTTCAGAATGTCTCTTATGTCATGGTTTGAAATTAATACCTTTGGTCCAATGTTCATGGAATAGCATTTACTTAGCGTACACATAAATGGCTTTTTGATTTCATCCCTTTCATATAGTTAACTGTTGATATATCACAGATTTCAATATATATTTTGAATGTGTGATACAGAAAACAAGCTACCTAAAGATGTTAACAGATGGTGAAGAGTAAGAGTGAGAACAGTTACCTTATACTTTATATAAAATAATTTGATTAGTTTTACCTAAATCAGATTATTTATATATCCCTGTATGAATTTTATGATGTGGGGAAATAATATTTTTCCAAATTCATGGAGGGAGACTTAAAGGGCAGCAACTGGAATGTGCAATAAGCACAGAAAAAAAAGAAATTCCATCTCACCTGGCATCCTGCCATCACAGGAATGCATGAGGGTTTTACCAGTGATTTCAAAGGGAGTAAGAACAGAACTTGAAAAGTCCTCCATGGTTACTGTGGTCATCTCAGATTAAAAAAAACGTTGAGGAGGAAGGGATATGCTTGATGGCCACTGCTGAGAAACTGTGTGTGTTTTGAACTCTACCGCTGTCAGAATATCTTTGTTTCCCCGAAAGTGTCATCAGCTCTTTAAAAGTTTCATTTAATTGGACATGACAACACACGAGGGCACCTCTGACCACATGCCATGTTTGAAATGTAAAGGATCTTGAAGCTTATGAGAGTTAAGGGGCTGAGCAACAGTACGTCGTGCAGTTAATCTAATTACTCTCCTAGGAGCAGGATAAAGTACAAGTGGGTACTAGTAAGTCAGACACATCAAACTGCAAAAACATAGCTAGTGCTATAGCAGGTACCACAAATAGTTTATGGCGAATGTGGGTATTTTAAATAAAATAGGAATATTTTTGGTAAATTCTGGCACCTTGGTTTTTCATCTGTAATGTTTCCACCAGGTTTTGCAGGCTTTCCATCTTGTTCTGTAGCTTCCTAGATGTACTCTCACTAGTCTCCAGGGGCGGAGAAGCTACTGAGAAAATTATTAGTCAAATGTTATCACAGATGTAAATAATAAAGCAACAAAAAACATTACTGAATTATTTAAAGATTCCATCTAAAATAAAGCCCCTAGAAAACAACACTTCAAATCATAGAACTTCCAGCAACAAAGCAAATGACAAGGTTATTATCATTATTTTATACTTAATGGTATTTCTATTTAAATGAGAATGGAACCAAATTTCTAGATTGCCTGTAAATATGTTTTGGGGAATGGAGAAACAGTGATTTATATTAAAAAACAACATTTATGCCCACAACTTATAAACTGCTCTTTGCCGGTAGATCTGAAGGGGTTGTACAAAGGAAAGCAGTAGTATAATTTGCATTTTACAGATGGGAAAATTAGACGGCAGAAAGATGTGACTAACTAAAGCCAGGAATAAAACCAGAAGTTCCGGGTCCTCTGAGACCAAGACCAGTGCAGAATTCAACATGCACGCTGCTTTTCTGACAGCCACAAACGTATCTGAAACATAAGGCTGCAGCAGCAGTGAACATCTCTGTAGCTGCCCTGCTTGAGATTCAGCTTAATCAGAAGGTGCTGTGCTGATGTTAGCCCAGTGAGAAGGAGCACAGGGACCTTTACGAAGTGCTTTATGAAGAATTATCTGTTTCACTGTGTGGCTGGCCCCAGCCTGGAGTCTCTTCTGACCAGAACGTGCACTGTTTAATTTCTGCTACAGTTGTTGATCCTCAAAAAAAGCAAAGGGGCAAGAAATGGGAGCCAGAGGGAGGAAAAAAAAAAAAGAAAAAAGAAAGAGCGCTACAACTCATCATCCTTCCCTTTGAACAGAGCAATGTTGGCAATGACTGAAAGTCACGGTTGGGATTGCTAGATCTCCAGGGGTCTGTATAGAAACAATTTGGGATTTAACTCCAATTACAGTTGCAGAGATATCCACCATTATGTTTGCCACTGATCCCTTGCCTAAAACAGGTACCATCCAGAATTGAGGCCCGCTGCGGGGGAAGGTGGTGTTGCTCTCCAGGTACAGAAACTTGCATGAACCCACAGGGTCAGATCAGCACTTTGATGGGGAAATGCCACAGACATCTGAACTCTTTTTATGAGCAGGCATTTCTTAGCTGTTAAACATCCATCAGAAATACAAATCAGCTAACAAATGCACACTTCATCTTGCACAGCCAGACAGCCCGCAGAAGCAAAGGTTATTCAGCGATACTGTTAATGTTCTAGTCAGGATGGCTGCTCAGCCCAGCTTAGCTATTGCTCTGCATGAAGCAAAGAACCTGATGTTTGTAAAATGTAAAAACATAAAGTGATTGAAGTCTGCATCGCTGCGACAACAGCACAATACATGCATGACGAATTTAGGTTGAAACTACCAAAAAATCCCACCTGAGCAGCAGGAAATAATAGTCCTTTTTTGAGCTCTTTGGAGCCATGGTTAGACTGTTGCTTGTACCAGAATTAGCTTAGGGCTAGGTGGGGTACATCTCGATGACACTGCTACCTGCAGTGCTTATGCACTCTCTGAAAGAAATGGAATTTTCAGGCTTTTAGAAAGATAGAGGGACAGAAAAATATATTTTTTAAATGCTATCTCGTAAGTAAGTATTGCTTGAAAAGTTAGTCTCTCACCTATTTTCCCTATCGTACCTAATCATTTTGAGGGCTTTTTGCAACTTAATGTAATAAAGCAGTCCTGACAGCCTGGCTCACTGCCAAGTAAAAACTATCATGAAAATACTCATCGTTTTCATACCCGTGAGAATGCAGGTGCAGAAAAGGTGCAGGAAAGCCTATTTTTATCTCAAGTTCTACACAGAGAGTGCCTTACATCAATATTTTCTGTAAACCCCGGAACTTTTCTAAGCATGTTACAGAAACTATGACAACTATTAAAAATATTGATATTAGGCAACTCTGTTGCCTGTTATTGCAACTATTGATGTTAAGCGACTGCACATAGTATTTAACTGAATATAGCAATTTTCCCGTTCCTAAATTTAGTGGTGTATAGCATTTATCTTCTATTCTCTTTGTATAACATGTTCATCAGCTGCTATATTTTACTCACACTTCATTCATCACAGAAAAAAAAACCTTACTTCTCTTAAACAGAACTGTGACGGTGCTAAGCTTTCAAAAGGTAAAAGCTTTTTGCCTTGTAATGAGGCAGTCTGAGGTAAGCAAACACAGATCAATTTCAGCTACACAGGTGGGCCAGAAACTCCAAAACAGTGTTTTAAAATGAAACATCAACAAATTATGTTTCAACAAATCCACTTATTGTAGTTGCACATCTGAAAACCAAAGCTGACGGTGAGCCTCGTGTCAGCCATGCGCATTTGGGAATCACCAACACTTATGTTCAGCAACATGAATGGATTACATTAGCTACTCATTATAAAGGTGCATGAAAACTAAATATAGTATGGACTAGAGTGCCACAATCATATATTGCACAAAATTGTATCACTGAATGATGGTGGGACTCCACTGGTTTCTACAGAATTACAGAAGGGCTGAATTTAACCTCCTGTTTGTAAGTTGCTACTGTAATGGCTGGGGAGAGACCCAGCCGAGCTCTTTGGACTGGAAATGGGACCAGACTTACCTATTYGGGTGCCTGTGGCTGCACCCCTTGGAGAGCCACCCTTCTGCGTGGATGGTCTGTGCTCTGGTGAAGCGCTAGGATCAGCGGCAAGGTCATCGGCTGGAGCAGTTAACAGTGAGTGCACTGGAGACCTTTCTTTGCACCTCTCCTCCCGAGAGACCTTCTTGGGGGATGATGTGTAACGAGGAGCTGCTAAGAAGATGGATGCACCACCTAGAAGATCACCAAGCGAAGACCAGTAAGTGCGCACCTGAACACACGCTCCATTACCAGTGTCGGCGCTTCCTATGCAACATTTACAAAGTTGGGTCCCCTCCACTGCACCCTTTGATCCCTTCTGTTCCTTATCAGTAGCTGAGGGAGCAGGATGCTACAGCCTTTTTGCAAAACATGTTTGTCTCTGCTAAATTGATTGTCATGTGAAGAACAGCTTCTAAACTTGCCTAGGAGAAAGCAGCGCCTGTTTTTTCTGCTGACAGCTCACTTCACGTTTATTTCCACCAAGCCAGACGGGAATGTCATAGCTGTTAACCACCCAATTCTCCCTGTAAGTTACTGCTCACTTGGATCCCCTTATTTAGGTGTAAGAAACAGAGAAGACAACATTGTGTACCACAGCTCTGCCATTTCCCTCCCTTGACATAACTGATTCATATACTTTGAATTTCTGGTAGAGAGAGGGTCATAAGGAAAAGAGGCAAGACATGCACAGAAATATGCAATCAAGAGATCATGCAACTTATTTTCATGCATACAGTATACATAATAAATATTAAAAAAGGTTGCACGCAGCTAATGATGGGAAGACTTACTGCAGAATCTTCTCTTTTCCCTCCCTTAGTCCATTTCCTCACTCCTAACACCCATTTTGGGACATCTTGAGAAAAATTCTGAGGGCTTTTTCCAACAAATTCCCCTTGTCCAACTACTTCTTGAATCTTCTGACATAAAAACTAAACTTGCAGCTATTTTGGAAGCTAGGAAAATCCCTGGATGCTGTAGCAGGTTGGCTAGAAAGCTGAAAATACCTACTCAGAATATTTTCTTTACAGTTCAAAAGTTTAAAAAGAGGACCCAAAAGGGTTACTCTTCAGTATGAGCAGTGGAGATCTAGCAGGTCTCTGAAGCATAGTGCCATAAATACTAAGAGATAACACTTAAATATATCAGCATTTGCAGGCAATATTCAGGGGGAAACTCACAGAATGGAGAATCTGTGGGCAACAAAGGAGAAGACTGCTAGGACTAGTATCTTCAAAACTGCATGCTCAAAGCCATGTCCTTACATTCCTATTTAGGTTACTAAATGAACATCACCACATTTTAAAAGGTACTGACTACCCAATATTTTCAATGAAATCAACAGTCTGCAACTACCTGACTCCTCTCAAAAGCATGTCAATATTTAGATACCTGAATATAGAATTTAGGAGCCTAATTTCAGGCACCAAAATTTGAAAATATTATCCACACAAATTGCACAAGACTATCACTATTCATGAATAACCATCACAGGAGATAGTCATTTCAGGAGTGCTGATATCAGTCTCCATGGAGCAGGTTTGCAACAAAATACAGTTTTTGCACCAATTGCAATGGAGACTTTGTAAATAGTTTCTGCTAAGAGGTATTTCAATAAGTGACCTAAGAAAATATACTGTATTTGGACTGCATTTGTTTTTCTACTATTCTGTAATGTTCCAGTTCCACATCTATATGGTGCACTCATCCTCAAATGCAGCCAGTGAAAACTTACCAGTGGATGTGAAAGGCAGGGAAACATCCTGGGACTGAAGATCTGCAGTATGTAAAGGTAAAGGATCCCTGCAAGCAAAATGATGGCAAAGCTCACATTTGGAAGTATCATGCTAAGTTTTGCTAATGCTAGCAAGCCACCACAGTGAGTGCGAAGCTTTAATATGTAATCCACAGATCTCATACATGTATATTAAAGTTAAACAATGCAAACAAGTTCCAGAGCTCTTACTTAGAGGGATGAAAGAAGCTCACAGCTTAGTTTTGTAACTCCCAGGAAGCTTTTAGCATAATGAATAAAATAATACGAACAAACTCAGGACTGATGAAATTTAAAAATGCCTTAGAAACTGAATCTCAAATCAGTATTTTGAAAAGCAGGTAATTCAGCTAAGTGAAATCACTTCTCACCAGCTGAAAGTATCCTGTTCCATGCTGCTTTCAGTAGTAGAGTCTCTAACCGGTGTTTCCCTGCATGGAAAGACATATGGCTGTCAAAATCACAACAAAAGCCTTGCCAATAGGATCATTGTATTTTACATTTTTAGACTATTAGTTTGTTTTTTAAGCAGAATGCAATGATATGCATCTGCTGACTGTTGTTCATATCCTAATACTGAATACAAAGCATAGTAGAATTGTTATCTGAGCTCACTAAAAAGATGTATTAGAGTTGAAGTGAATTTAGACCACTGAAGCAATGGATATCTTTGGGAAATAAAGGACTATACTCAGTATCAGTATTGTATAGTCATAAAGATTTTTTTAAAAATACAATAAAAGTCTGCTTTTCATAACTAAAGCCATAACAATCTCCTTTCTGGCTACTCACATAACAATGCTTCTATTTAGCTTCTACCGAATGGCATCCAAATATTTGGAATCAAATATTTCACCTAATGCCATCAGATGACTGCCATGACATGAATTCTTGCCTTTTTCATGTTTGATCCCATACACGTTCTCGGGCACTGTAAATTCTTACAGTACAGTGATATTTGATGAGATAATGGAAATGGATCATTAAACTTGATTGATTTCCAAAACCAGACCAGACTCATTTTATCACATGGAAATGTTCCAGAGAAGCAAAATTCTGTTGAATTTAAGGTTGAGCTTTTGTAGAAATGCTCCACTCCCACCAGCAGCTCTGCTATTGTACTTGTAACTTTGGATACACCACAATTCTTAACTAAGGCACTGGGAACAAAAAAAAAATAACCCAAACAATCTTAATCTCAGTTTTCATAGGAGACAATCAACAAAATCTCAGCTCTGGCTCAGCTAGCTAGAAGCATTTTGTTCTAGCTTTCCACATACCATGTGTTTCTTTTGACAAAAGCCCTCTATTCAATTATTAAAAATTCTACTTAAAAGGAAATGTATTCATTTCTGGGGATTTCAAGGACATCCTGTGGATGCCATTGTCACATTTTTCTTTAAAGAAAATGCTATGGTACAGAATGCCTTTTAATAATCCTTCTCACCTCTTTAACACTGAGTCAGTGGCACATGGAAACAGAAACTTTGGAGATTAAGGAACACAAGCCTGGTCAATGAATCTTATACATCACTACTTGACTAATCTATCTCAGAATTTTGATCTGCAAGGAATTTCTAGTCTTTAGGAACATAAATATTATTTTTTTCATAATTATTTAATCCATTTTGCTTAATAGCTCTGTCTGCTTTTGTTTCTCAAAATACCATCTGAGTCATTTTACTGTATCCTCTTGACTAATAACTGTATCATTTGGGATCTTTTCAGAAAGGTGATTTCTCACCTTTTGCAAGGATCTGAACGCAGACTGAAGGTAGCAGCACATTCTCTACTTGCACCATCTCTGTGTAAAAAAAACCAAAAACATAAAAAGACATTATCAGAATTAGCAAAACCAACAGGACTTAGAAAGCCATACACTTTGACAGATAACTTTATATTTTGAGGGATGTTTAGGTGTAGGATTCTCCCATTCTTGCTTCAGCTCTGAAAGAGAACAGTATTGTAGGAGAGATAAAACGCTGGAAAAATTCTCCTAAAACCCACTTTTTTCCAATCTGAACCGTATGTTGAATCGCACAAGCTTGCAACCATATGTAGGAAGCAACACTTTCTCCCACTGCCACTATAAGCACAGAACATAGGCAATAATCATATAGCAGATGCTGGCAAATCAGCACTGTTGACTGTTCACACCCCCAAAGGACTCTAGGAACGATAGGCAAAGCCAAGTTTGTAGGAAGAGGTAGTACATTTATTACTTGAAAAGTAAGACAAACAGACAAGCTTTTGAGCACAAGTCCTTTTCCAGGCCTAAAATAGAAGCTTCTATACTTAAGCTCTCAAAAATTTGCATGTTGATAACAGGCAGATCATTGGTTCACTATGAATAGCTTGTGAAAAGCAAAAAAAACAGAATATGAGCAACCTGGGACTGATCTGATACAGTTCCATCAGCATATATTATGAAAGAAAAGTCATGTTTAACATAAAAGGATCCTACTGAAAGCCCTTGAATTATATTTTCTGTTAGAAAGTGTCTTTATGTCCTGGATCGGAAACATCGGAATTTGTGTTGTATTGATTTTTCAACTTCATATACCATTGTCATTGTCATTTGTATGTTAAGAAACTTGCCTGCTTCCAAAATAAGAGAAGGGATATTTACATAACACAGAAAAAGAAGAAAGGAGTTGAAAATTAAAATAAAAGCACAAATGCCTAAAAGCAAAACAATAAAGACAAATGGCATAGTCACTTTCTATTTCCCTGCCACCTAAAGCATCTGATGAACCTGGCAAGCAACAGGAGCTGACAGTGTCCTCAGATATCTCAAGTTTATTCCTAAACCCAGTTTTCCTGCAAAAAAGCAGCCTATACTGTTCCTAAAGTGCATGAATGGCCAGACCTTAGTTTCAGAAGGCAATACAAGTACACAGCACACAACAGAAATACTCTTACACTGTGTTCCTCATGGTTGCTAAAGGTGATGTTCTCCCACTGTCACTGTCATTCTTGCTAAGAACCACAGAGGGGATCTCACTGTCTGAGCTTAATTCTTGAAGAATCCTCTTTAAATCTCGCAGTGGTTCCTCCTTCAAAATGCCTGGTTTGGATGGCATCTGAAATAAAATCATTCTGTTATAAAGCATTTTTATAATGGTATTCTGTTTTTTAGTTCCTACATATATTCATCCAAAGTTACGCATGTATTCTCCCCCTCTTTCCTTGACTTAAAATTTGGAAACTGGTAATTTTCTGGTAACTTTAGTTGAAAATTGGTGGAGGCGAGATCACGGTAACTTGAAAACTGTCAAAATACTCTCTGAACATGATTAGACTCTTAATCTGTTATCTGACAGAATTTTGTAAAGAAACTTCTTATGATTAAGTGAGAACACTGGTAACATCTGTATTTTAAGCAAACATTGCAAAAAGTTTGCTACTCTAGTTGCAAGGTGAAAAACATTACAATATGACTTTAAGTATGAGATGATACCCTGTTTTCTCCATTGCCTTTTTCAGTACCAAAAATGGACAAACGTCACTTAAATGACAATTGTGTTTTCTCCTTCTTTTTAATGTGTTATTGCAGCTAATACTTACTGCACACTATGCAAACATAGCTCTGAAGACAGAAATATTAATTTCTCAGGGTACTCCTTACTGTAACATCTGAGTTATCTGCAAATACTAACCACTTCATTGTCACAGCCCTACGCTGCGATGAAGAACAATATTACTCTGATTTTACTGATCTGGACTTGAGGCAAAGGCCTAGTTCAAAAGAATCCATTCTTTCTAAGAAAGAATTTCAGTAGGTAAGAATCGGATTTTTCAGTGTACACAGCACTTCATATGTTCAAAGCCCCACTCCCGTTGACTTAAGTCTCATCTGTGGACAGAACAGGCTAGAAACTTTTTGCTAACATGTCTGCATAGAAAAAAAGGTCAATTCATCAAAATGGGAACTTTCAATGCTCACATACTAGTTTCAGCAGAGCTTAAACCAAGAAGGGATCCTCAGCTTCAGAATGGGTTGATGCAATACTGAGTTGAACCAAATTATTCTATCCTACATCCCTGGTGAGGATCCAGGCTATTGGCAAAGACTGGATTTGTCTCAAGTTGGGGCTGCTTCATGTTGTACAAATAACTAAGCATGCAGTGGAACCTGGAACCAAGTAGATTCAAGGAGACCTTGAATCAAGATCTTCTACATCTTGTTATTGTCTTAACCATGTTACCATGTAAAAAAAAAAAAATCCTTTTTTATTCTCTATCCCCAGAAATATAAATTGAATAACTCAAAGAAAAAAAGACTGGGAGTGCCTGATGCTGTAGGGATTTCACAGAATTAACTATCCTTTGTTCCTTGATGTCAATGTCACATCAGAAAGGGTAAAACAGAAAAAGTTTCTGAATGCTATCTGCACTAACTTGTAGTCTCCCACAGATTTTGGGGTAAAATCTGCTGGCACCCCAGGATCATTAACTATATTTGGGTTCTGTGGGGGCAGCAGCAATGGAACTGGACCACGTATGTAAGTAAAGGGGAGCTGGAGGTTCTCTTTAGGGGACAGCTGGTGCTGGAGCTGTCTTAGAACCCTATGGCATCTTTATACTTATAAATAAAGTATGTGCATAATATCACTTATACTGTCCATTCCGTGGAACTTGGGAATGCTTTCTAGGTGGATACCTGTCCTGGTCACATCCTAATTCCACCCTAGGGCGAGCTCTGGGTACCCACCATCCTCCCCTCCACACCCTGGCTTCCATGGGAAGGAAAGCTGTATACACAGCAGGAAAGGACAACACGAAATACTCAGCTTAGGAAAACAATGTGGGGTGTTCCCTAGAGTGCATCTGCCTCTCAGTCTAGACATGCTTTCTCTGCTATTGTACATGGGGATTCATCTAACTTCTGTGGGAGCTACATCAGGTGCAGTTTGGAGGGTTATACAAAATCTATACAGAAAAAAAAAGTAAAGTTTTTTTGCAAGAGAGATTTGAGATGATGCTTTCTGTGATGAAAAATCAGAACAGCACTAGCATCTAATTTAAATCTAAATGTAGATACACAAAAACAAAAGGAAGGAAGGAAAGTAAAATGTCTAATATTAGGACAAAATTGGTCTTAATCCGTGAAAGGGAACTTGGAGAAGAACTCAAATATTTAAATAAGAAAAGCCATTACAGGTGAACCACCTGTATGAACATAATGAAATTGATCAGATACCATGTACATGTCTATTTTCACCGCCAAAAGTAAGCGATTTACAACAAGTAAACTACTAGCAAAAAAAGAAGAGAGAAACAAAATGCTTATAAATCAGTTCCTTCAATTTTGAAAGCTCATAATGTTATTGGTGAGAGAAAACAAAATATGAAAGTAAGAAAAACTGCTATTATGATCTACATAATTTTTTATTGCCTGGTTGTTTTTTAGATACATTTCGCAAAGGGAGAAAAGGAAAACTGGTGAGTCCATAATGTAAGAGAAATACAGGAAAGGATTTAATCTTTATTGGTAAGAATCCTCTTTTGGATTCCTCCTACCACCTGCTTTCCCATTTAGAAATTCCATGTATTTTTAATCTTTGGAACATCCCTGTTTCAGTGCAGTTTCCCAGCCCGAGGCAGGTACTCACATGAGGAACACGGTTCAGGGAAGGTGGCACACTCGCGGAGTGCTGGTGGGGAAGCGGGAGCACATGCCGCTGCTTGCCTGAAGCAGAAGCTGATGAGTAGCCTGGGCCCTGCAGCTCCTGCAGAAGAACATTAGTCACAGGCCAAGCAGAAAAAGGGGGTACGGAGAGCAAGGCCTCTGGAGTAGGGCCTCTCTTTTGGTTACATCTTTTTATAATATCTAGTGCTCAGTTCTCAACACACTCTCTAATATTTATTATATGTCCTCAGACATCACCCTTTCAAGTCCTTTAGGGACTGCACTGGATGCAACAGTGGTGGTTTCAATTGTTTTCAGGCATTCATCGTATGCTCTGGAACCACTCAAGCGGAGGAAGTCTCAGGGTCATTACAAAACGAAACTGTCCCACGCTTCTTGTGTGTTCTTTTCCCACTGAGGTGAGAATTTCTTTCATTAGAATGAGATTCTCCACCTTTGCCATGGTTCATATGAACTCTCTTTTGCATCGTTTATGTATGTTTGTATTTCAAATATAACATTTTATTTCCCAATCAAAACTAAAAATTGGTGTCACTGTAAATTTTATGACTTAAAAGAATTATTGAACATTAAAATTAATGAACAGAATTACTGTTCTCAGTGTATCATTAATTTGTAGTAATAGTTTTATTGTAGCTTTAATCGTCTGTGGTTATCAACAAAGCAGGGAGAAATAAATATTTTGTATTAAACTGATTAGTAAAGATAAGAGATTAGCCCAATTCTACTAGGCAGTAAGAATTCTGGACTCACAGATAAACTCTATCTCTCATTAATGCTATACAGCTCCACAGACACTAATTACACGTCTCTTTCTCTTTCTCTCCCAGGCACCTTCTGACCATATTTGCTTTCCCCTTGCTAGCATCTCGGTCTGCTTCTTAAAAATTTATGATATTTTTTTCATGTTGCCTAACTACTTCACATCATCAAGTAAGACCAAAAGCCACTGTTCCCAGCCTGCAAATAGCTTGAAGGTTGCTGCTTCTATTTCAGGCCTGGAGCAGGATGTGTGGGCCCAAAAGCTTGTTAGCACTTTCTAATACTTACAGTTGGTCTAATAAAGGCAACATCACCCAGCCCTATAGACCTTGCATCTCCAATTCATTTTTCATAATAATGTTATAAACGTTTCTAGTTTTAATTTGCCTGAAGCTGCAAGAAAATGCTGAAGTGTCATTGAAAGAGCTTAGTAGCTGGAGCATATGGTCAAATATTTCTAGAACTGTTTAATTTTTTGATGTCTTTCCAGTATGCAGCACTTCAGAGTAATCGAAATTATGGACATTACTTGTGCAGTAAGGAGCTATTCCACATAAGTAAAGGTTTCAGAATACAGACTTCTGAGAGCACCTTGCAATAAATGGGATTAGTACTGAAATTAAGACACAAAGTAAATACAGCTACTTCAGGTCTGCACTTATCAATAAAGTACTTACTTTTACATCCAAAGCATGCTGCAATCTGAAGCGCATAGCTTCTTGTTGCTGGCACTGGATTATGCACTGACATTCTGAAAACTGCATGGATGCCTGTAAGAGAGGATACAACAGGCCTAAATTAATTTTACTAGTTTTCTGTGAATTACATTCTCTCATGTTTTCCTTCTGACACAGGAAAAAGAATGCACACATACAGATTCTTTATTTATCTTTTGCTAGCAGTATGGAAAGTGCTTTATAGAAACGTAAGATGATCAGATGCCTTCCTTGATAGGGTTACACGGGCAACAGATTTGTCAGATGATCCTAGTAGCAATAATATGCACACTACAACATCACAGAAGGGCGTTAATCCTGTCAGGGACAGTCCTAGACCTACTGAACACTTTGGGGATTAGACAATTCAAGTGTTTTAATAAAGCAAAATCCTACTCAAGGTTTTAAAGTATGTTTGATAACTTTGTTGACGTGTCTGGACCTCCACTTCATTGTTAAATACTATTTTGTCTTTAAAATGGTATACTGTGAAAAGATGTGGCAACATCTAATAATATAAGTATTTTTCATTGAATAAAACATGACTAAAATAAAACATGACTTTCTTTCTGTGTTTCTTTATAACTACCACTGATGCAAGTGCCAGCTCACTGAGGCACTGCGCACGTATGGTTACAAGCAGCAGCTTTTTGAACATTTAGCTGTGGATCACTGTTCATGAGCCAGATGACCAATTATACTTTATGATGTTTTTACAGTGGATGATCTGCAACGGTAGGTACTAACATCTGGTCAGAAGTCACAGCGCAATCTTTAGTAACTTCTATGAATTGGTATTCAGTGTATCATACGTGCTAGCCTCCATTGCGTCTCAGCCTCTCTGTCAGTTGGCTAGTACTGTTCACAATGATTTACAATAAAACGAAGTTAAGTTTCCAATGTCGAGCATTTGAAGTAGGAAATGCCACACCTGGGAGATATCAGAGCTTTTTTTTTTTTTTTTTTTTAAAGGAATGAGCAATTTATTTTTCTCTAATATTATTTTCAGAAAGAGTGGAACTGTTTTGTCTGAAAACTGTCTTTCCAGTTCATGACAGACACCATCCATGGACGTTTATATCCTGAAAAGTTAAAATTCTAAGCATCTGAAAAGGACTCTTGCAGCGGGAAGAGTCCAACAGCTCACCTGTAATTTATGTGCTACTCGGACCTAACTCCAACGCCTAGATTGAAGAGGCAGATATGTCAGCAACAGAAAGTTCAATTAAAAAAGGCAAATGCAACAACATGAGGTACTTAAAAATTTCCTTGGCCCTGCGGGACCCACAGCCAGCTGACTCAGGCTGGGCTGGGCACTGACATGTGTGTTGAGTCAGTGTGTGCACACGCTCGGCTCCGGAAGAGCCCTGCTCATAACTGCAGAGTGCCCTTTCTGGCAGCGACCCCCAGGAAAAGGAGCCACACAAGAGCCAGCGCTAGTGCCTGGAGGGTTGATCCGCTTTCAGTTCCCCCAAATTTCTACTTCCCTGAGCTAGTAAGGAGTAAATCAAGGATTCTCCTAATGAAAAGAGAAGCATTTTACCATAAAATCCAGATAACGGTCTTAATCACAGTTTTCTCTTTAGGTATGTAGCTTGCAATACATGTGAATAGAACATAGTAAATGCAACCTGGATAAGAGGTCAGACATCTTCTCCTCCTAAGAGACCATGGGAAAGCACCCAGCTGTCTTACTGAACTGAAAGCTACCTTATCAAGGGCTGCCTCCATCTTGGATATTTTTTCTTTCAGACGTTTGTCTTGTGACCTCAGGATCTCCAGTTCCCCAGCCATCTTGGTATTTTCTGTTGCAATACAGCTCAATTCTTGGCTTAATTTACTATTTTCTTCTTTGAGATAATGCTTTTCCTGGGTTTAAGGAGATGAAGGACAAAGTGTGAGACAAGAATTTATAGCTACCTATATTATACCTATTTTTTTCCTGTGATCTTTTTGATTTTTGAAAGTTTTGAAGGAACTGTTCCAGAAGCTTGGCTATTGTATTTTGCAGAAAGACAAGTTTTTTCAAGGGGAAGATGAGGTCTTATAAAGAACGGTGCAATTGGACTAGCTCTGACGAAGTAACTTCTCAGATTTTAGACCCATTTTTGAGCTGGAATTTTAAGTTCAGGAGTCTGTGACCAGGTCAAAGTTCTACATTACACTTTAATGAGCTCCTCCAGTTTAAGGCCCAAAGAATTTACCAGAGTCTAGGTACTATTGTAAAGATATTAAGCGGTCCATTGTACACATAAAGGTGTTCATGGCCACCAAACATCAGTCCAAACTCATGCAAGTCACAGAAGCCAGAGAAGGTAGAGAAGTAGAGAAGGACAGGTTACAGTGAGCAGATAAAAAGATTCTTTGTCACAGAATATGCTAGCCAGACCTCAACACCCAGAGCTCACAGGAAAAAAATGGGGAGTCTAATTTATGTCGTGGAGACATTCCTTGGTCTATCACATGCCAACAGGAAGCAAAGGGAGGGTGCCCATTACATCAAGTAATACTCCCTTTGGTACTCCTTGGGCTAATTATGCTTTTGGTCCTACATCTCTCCAAAGAACAATGTCTCTAAATATAGTTAAATACTTTTACTTGGAGTTCTTGTGACCTTAGCTGCATTTGTCATTGCCTCTTCCAAGAATTTAATCTTGCTCTGTAATGCATCTATCTGTCCTCTCTTGGCTGTGATTTGCTTCYGCATTCCCAATGCAACTTTCATCGCTGTAAAAGAACAAGGTTCCCAACTGTTAATTCTCAACAAGCAACATGGATTATGCATTCTGAGCTCTGATGAGACACTCTGGAAGTCAGTTACCAGCAATACGCCAAGGCAGATATGCTGAACCAGGACACCACTGTCACTAACATCAGCAAACCACCGATTACGATCAACAAAAGTTTTGCCGATGGTGGTGGTACCAGGCCCATGACACATACAAGACAAGAAGAGAGCACTCCCTCAAAGTCTGAATAAAGATCTCGTGAGAAAAGTCAGCTCACAGTGTATATTTTACAGTATGTAGTAAATGGTAAAATATGTCTGCATGTGCAACTTCTTTTTTTTTTATTTCACAGAGTATCTGGAATATCATTAACACCTATTGAGATAACTTTTACTTATAAATTTTATCAATACTTATAAAAATCCTCTTGTTAAGAAGACAAATGGATGGGAAGGTCTTTTCTTAATTACCGTGGCCATCAGATCCTTCCATAGTCTTTAGAGCAGCTCTGGTCTGATCCAGTTCAGCTTTGGCAGATTTCAACTGCATTTTCAGTTTCTTTGCAGTATTTTCCATCTCTTCAGTTTTATCTTGGTAATTCCTCTTCAAATCTTCATATTCCTCTGATGAGTGTAAGTAAAGATTGAAATCACAGTGGACAAAGGTCATCATTCTTGTAGACAAAGATTACTGACCTGTTACCTACTTCTTTAAGGGAATATTAGATATGCAAATAGCAAAGACCTAAAGCAAGTAACAACCATTGCTAACAAATATAGAAGCTGTAGTTCAGTGCTTTGCACATCAGCAGAAGCTTCTGTTTTAGTAGAAAAAAAGTGTTCTTCAATTGCTCCCCAAAGCAACAGTTCAACAAGGTGATATAAATCCACATTTCTGATTCTCCACTGCTATAACAAACTGCACATTGTGAAAGGTAAAGCTACTGATGAGAGACAGCATTTTGTCCACGTCATTCTCTCCAGCCTCACCTATAGGTGCCTGACATAGGTCTGAACTGATCCCATTTTGCACCCAGCTCTCTCTCACTCTGCTTCTCAGCTCTGTTTCTTATACATCTCTCCAGTTCTTCTCACATCATCCATACAGCTATGGGCCATTGCGCTCCAACTCTATCAACAGCTTGGCCCCGATTCCTCTGTGGTCATTTGCTCTGATAAAGCCTTTCTCACACCTCACTCACTTGGCTAGTACCATAAAAACCTAAGGCAGACCTGCCATGTAAAATTACATTATTTGTTTAATTCTTATAAAACTTAATGAGTTTAGAAGTGTGGCTGCGTATTGAGCGTGATTGTGAAGCAACAGATGTCACCAGTGGGTACTTTACCAGAGTATGGGGTTGCTTAGACAACAAAGCATGTGTATCATCACAGTATCATCTGTCTGGCTGCAGTGCTGTTGTAACAGAGGACCTCCTTGAATTTTGGTGAGCTTGCTCAGGTGCAGGCCCTGATATTTTACCCTGAGTTTTTTTGTTTACTATTAACTTGATCTACTTGCACATACATTAGTTGTGAAAGTAATGGTGGGAGTTAAGTCATAAGCTTTTATATAATGATATAGTGCAACCACAACAAAAGAGAAATGAAGTCAAGTTCCTCTGTAATTTGATCATAGATGGTTAATGGGATCTGCTAGTGTCCTTAAACAACACTTTAGAAAAGTAGTAAAGTTTATAATCTTTGATTTACTAGATGTGCTTCATTGGCCTTTAAAGAAAGTCATTCAAGCAATTACTATTTTTGCACAGGGTGCAGAGAGATTGCCATAAAGATTGTATCTCCGTCGTTCTGTGCCAGAATCCCAAACCACGACTCAGCTCTCCAAAGCAATCTGACCACCACACGCTGGCAGGGAACCTTCTGATGTACCAGCAGCCATATTTGGATTCAGCAAGCAAGCTGCTCTTCTATTTTTAACATCAGCCTGATTTAGCAGCTATCTGAGCTGAGCTAAGCTGAGGCTCCCTACCTGCAAGGCCAGCTAGCTCACTGCGATTGGCTTTCAGTTCATTCATTAGCTGGTCTTTTTCCAGTTTCATATCTTTAACCGCATGGAGCCTCTCAGTGCATGTGTTCACCAGTTTAACCTTTTCCAGTTCCAGTTCACTCAGTCTGGCCTCCATTTCAAGTATTTTGGCTTCTTTCTCCTCTTTTACCATCTATTTATACAAAAAAACCCCCACAATAAATATGTGAAATATGTAGAAATACATAAATTAACAATAAAGATGTGCAGACATTATCATTACTTTAAATCTCATTTGTCAGAAAACAATTTGGGGCAAGAAAGAAAAACAGAGTAAAAGAGACAAATTACTTGAGCATTGTTAATCCAGGCAAAAAGAGTGTAATAGAATCTGAACTGATGGCTTTAGAGCACATGTTTTACCTTGCCAGGTGTACGATGTGAGAATGCTTTCCATCCTTTTGCAGCCCATATTCAGTCCTCCATATTCACTCCTAATACTCAACTATCTTCTCACAGAAGAGAACCAAATTCCCTATCTGAAGTAAAAATTTTCTGAAGTTGCTGACCTGACTAAGACTACCATATTATGTGATTCTTGTGTGAGAAATAACCAGTTATAAATAGTGTACTCAGTTTGGAATTCTGCGTGCCCAGGGAGTTTTATTTCTTAGTAACACTTGATACTTCTTGTTCTGTTACTCATGTGGACCACTGTATCACTGAGGACAGTATGCTACATTCCAGCTCTCACAAACCTTTTGGCAACTGCTTTGCACAAATAGATTATTCCTTTTTGATGGTCATGTGATAGTATCATCCTTACCTATCCACTAACTCTTTTAACGTTATTAGGATTCAAGGTGCATTGTCTGACCTGCTTGAAAACCAGACAGTGTTAATATATAGACTTAAAAAACAAACGAACTGTCTTAAAGAGACATAAATACAATAACATTTACAGACCTTAAGTTCTTGTACTTCTAGTTTCCAGTCACTGATTTCTTTTATAAGCTGAGACTTCTCGACTTCCATTGCTCCAGCAGTTCGACTGTGCTGGCCCACCATCTGGGTCATGTTATCAATTTGCTTTTGAAAGATCCCAATAATTCTTTCTTTTTCTACCACCTGCAGTTTCAGTGTGTCACACTCTGACTGCACATTGCGTAAACGGTCTCCTTCATTCTTTAGGTGCTGAAGCTCCTGCATCCTACTGCCAACTTGTGAACGTAGCTTCTTGATTTCCTTATTGGTAATGTCAATGGCTCTCTCCTTCTCCTGCAGGCAGGCCGTCAGATTTGATACTGTTCTCTCAGCAGCCTCCAAATTCATCTGTTTGGCTGTAAGATCTTCCTTAACTTTACGGAGCGTCTCTTTGGTTGACTCCAGCTGGGCAGTCAGGGAAGAGACTCTTTCAATGCTTTCGTTTTTTTCCTTAATTGCAGCCACCTGAATAAAAGCAATGAAACTATCAACCAAGAAGAATGTTTATTCCTACCTTCAGAATTTCCTTCCCCCTTCTGGTTTTCTATATTTCATCGTACACATCTAACAGTCTCCCAGGAAAATTAAGTTGGCATGGTCAGGTCTATCATGACCAGATGATTCTTCTGTTTTTCCTTCCTCTTTCCCTGCTTGATAAAGTACTGCTTGCAATATATATTTTTTGAATCACAGAAAACAAAACATGATAGAGTGATGTGAAAAAAACAAAATGGCAGCGCTGTGCAGAATTCAGAGGAGTTGGGGCTAAAGATCTCTATTAAAACTGAGCTGATTGCATTGTAAGTTGGAAAAATTTTTTGTGTACTGGCTATTTTATCACTGATTTTATTACTGAGGCAGCAATGCACATAGAGTTTCACCATTTATGACACAAGTGTTGTGACTCAGGAATTGCTAGCAGTACAGACTAGAAGCAGTAGAAAAGAATGAACATCACAGTATGAGGATTTGAAGGGAAAAACAATGGCTTGGGAAACTATAGAAGGTACATGCAAAGTAGCACAAGGCCACTGGTTTGGTAGATAACAAGAGAATCAGTATAACTTGATCTTTTCTCATAATGCAAAGTAGCTAGTGAAACTGCCAGTGAGTTACTTAATTATAGCTCATTTCTGAGGGACTGAGGTCTTGAAGATACCTCAGGGATCGGATTGTGGCTCCACGTCTAGGAGTCTACTTTGTCAGAAGTAGTTCTTTCTGACAGAAGATTCCATTCAGCTTAGAATTCGGGTTAAAGGCATAAATATCATTTTGTTCTCATTAAGCACTGCATAAAGTAGGGCAATTATGAAGGCCTTTCATTTACTCATTATTCTTACAGAAGTGGTCACTACTGAAAATACTGCCTTGAACAGTTTGTTTCTTCTGGCAGCATCAAACTTTTTGCAGAGTTTTTTAAAATGTTATTTTGGAAGTTTACAAACAAAGCAAACACAGTATCAACAGAATATTCAATTTCTCATGAATCTTCTCACCGACAAAAATCAAATTTAAAAATAATGCTTCTACTGCAACAGCAGTGACCATAGATCAAGACTGGACAGGATAGATTAACAAACAGAAGATGTAAACTATGACTGTCCTACATTAATATATTTGGTTGGAAAACCTTGGCGCTTTAGCTGCAGAGGCCTCCCAATCATGATAACCCAAGTTGTTGCAGCTCTGTCTGAACTACAGCCCCCTATCGTTACATTTTCTATCCAGAACACCACAAAGCTGCAGTTGCTCACGAACCTGGCACTCCGTTTGTTCCTGACATTCGATCCTCATTGCCTTCACAGTGTTTTCCATGTGCTGCAATTCCATGTTCTTGGTATCCAGTTCTCTCCTTAGACGGTCAATAGTGATGCTGTTGCCTCTATCCCGATCCCAAAATCTCTTGTTCTGCTCTTTTTCTAGACTTAGTTCCATCTCTTTTTTATGTAGTTCAGCCTATGAGAAATTACAGTCATCTCCCTCCTTGAATCATATTTTGTTTTTTTGTTCTTTTCTTAACACTAGCAATATTCAATTACACAGTTGCATATCTAAATAGGAATTACTGCATGGATTTACATGTAACAGAAGACAGGAGTATTGACTAAACTAGTTTGACACCTCCTACGCATGCTTTCTTACGACAAAGCAATAGCTTTCAACTTTATCTGCTTTATATATTGCTACTATAATTACATTGAAGCATATAACATTGCCGCACGGAAGTCTTCGATGTCATTTATATCCATCCTCAAATCAGTATAAGCAGCGAAATAAAAAGAGATTATATTGTGTCAACATTAAATGAACAACAATAAAGCACTACAGTGTATGCCAAGGAAGGCTTCTCAGAAAAATATCCATCCTTTACCACTAATGAGAATTGTTCATTCCTTGTTTGATTTCATACAATAATTTGTTACATGTTCTCCAGACCTTAAATCTTTTCTATCTCAAAGATAATACTAATAGTACATAATTAAAATTATAAATTATAATTAGAAATGTAAATAAGATTAAAAACTCTGACATACACATTTCGGAGTTACTGATTTCAAAAATATGAATTAAAAATCTGGGCAAACATAATTATGAATAGACATTTCTGCTACGAATAACTTTTGCTATTATTTTGAAGTTGAGACTATCCATATATGGTTAAAGTGAAGCAGAGAATAAAGTCAAAAGCTCAGAGAATGGAAATACGAAGTGAAGGCACTGAAACAAAAGGGATCCTAAAATTAGAATTCCTAGCTTTCAACTATACAATGATTATTCTGACTCCAATCTTCCCTACAACTATGTGCAATCTATAGGAAAAGATTTACTTAACATATTCCTTATTAGAAGAACACCATACCGAATGAAATCATTTCAGCGTCTCTTTCAGAAGCACCGTGACACTAATTAAGCAGACAGACTTAATGAAACCACACAAACTAATCTCCCAAAATTCAGTCATTTAAGTATAATCTTATGTAAAGAAGAACAGTAAGGGTGATTATAATGCATGGAGACGCGGTGATGAAACCARCTGTGTATGGCAAAATTTCTGTACTGCACATTCAATTTGTGAATATTCTCAATCAATCACAAAGGAATGTTTAAAGCTGTTAATGCAAATCTTGGATATGTCTTACAAAATATGTGTAAAAGGACCAAGATTCCTTAACAAAGGGATAAACTATGGGGTTAAAATGAAGGTGGCTGAGGTCTTTAATATGATTTGCATATTTTCAAGGATTCTGAACCTCTGACAAAACTAATCCTAATTCTCATCTAATTCTCATTGTTTGATATTTCTAATGGAAAAGGCTTTGGGGGATTTTCTTCAAAGCTAATTCAAATTTATAATGAAAGGAAAGTCTCAAACCTAATTATAAGGAGGCTGCCACACCTCTAAAACAAGCAATGTACAAGCCAGAACATCAGCAGAAAGGAGAGGCTTTTAAAAAGCAAGATTTTTTCAATATTATCACTTGATCTTACCCACAGCTGATGAAGCTGGTCATCCAGATTTCCAGATTCTTGGCTGTATTGATCCCGTTCTGTCTGAGCTTCTGCCATCTCAGAACGAGCTAGGTGCAACTGCTTTTCAAGATCTTCTACCTAAAATAAAAGCACAAACAAAAAGCAATCCAGCACCTCAAAGTAATTATTTTAATGCATTCTACTTTAAAAAGTAGGTCTGCTTCTTTTTACTGCTACTCAAAAGAAGTCCAAATGTCTTTTGACTCAGCAGAGCTGCTCCCTAGGCATATTCAGAATTGTGTTGTCTTATTCCAGTGATTAAGCTCAGTTTCATTGCAGAGCTAACTCAGGTTCACGAGCATGAGTTCGATTCTACCCTGACTCAAACGTCATCAAAAATTCCTTACCTACACTGTAAATACTAAATTTTATGCGTCGTCAGCACAATGGTGAAAAAAGCTTTAGAAAAAAAATTCAAGCTCCTGAGTTGGTTTGCAGGATCAGCAGCTAGAAAACCCAATATAGTCTATGTATAAGCAAAGTGCAATTTATATGGAGTCCTTAAGAGAAAATATACTAAATCCCCTGCAGTGGTATTCTAATAATCACTTTAAGATCTGCAATCTCTGTTTTGGCCAACGCAAAACCTGGGCATTTTCTTTCTACTTCCTTAAGAATGTTTCTTTAGCATACGACAAAAGTAATAAATCTCTTTCTCTTGTCTTCCTCTGCAACTTCTGGCAGTGACATTGTAAGAGACGTGTATGAGATGGTAGGCCAGTTTACAACCCTTTCTAATAAAGAGAAAAATATTAATAGTGGCCTATCCAAACAGAACACTTTCTGTTAAATATTTACATTTATATTCACAAATAAGTACCAGAATTTCTGACTGCTGAAAGTATTTGTTATCAACAACTCACACTGGCTTTAGTTTTCACCTACTCCCTTGAAAATTATAGTTGGTAAGGTATTTTCCTACCAGAGAAGCTGTGGAGAAATGCTTGTTGTAAAAGAGAGAGAAATACAACTGTAAAAGCTTAATTTAGATTCTCACCCACTCCTCCCCGGGAATGATTCCACAGAGCAGCCTTAGATCAAATGTTCTTCACCTATCAACTTGTCTCTCACTAAAGTCTAGCTTAGTAATTCAGTATACTGTACTTCCTATTTGGAAGCAAATTTATATTGATGGACCAAATAGTATATTCTTTTGTAGACACATGAAACCAACATTTCTTGGAGTTAGTAGACTGTGAAATACAACCTATGATTGATTCTGTAACTTCCAATTTTATATCTGTTATGAGCTAAACATTTTGAAAAGGCATATGTCTAAGGAATATACACTACAGTTATATATATGATATGCTCTTATGCAGTGCACTGCATGATTTAAATCAAAAGACCTTAAGTAAACAGACCTACATGAAAAGCACAACATAAATTGTACTTCTCCCTGAGGATGAAGTATAGCAGAGATTAATTTACAAATTCACAACAGTTTGGTTGTGATGCTGTGAAAAGTCGCTTCTGGAACTGACTAGTGTGAATTTTGATATATGTGAATCAATGGAATTGGTGGAAAAGTGAAAATCTATGAAAGTGATAAAAGGCAACGGCTTTCCTGCTCTGCTTTGTAGTCCAAGTATGTGCACACCACAGCTCCACACCTGACCTGCCACAATCCTGCCATTCCATTCCCTGACCTTTTTGGATCAGAGATTATCAGCTCTGTCAAACCACATAGCATTCTGTGGCATGAACTTTCCAATAGTACATAGGAGAAGGCTGCCTAAATCCTCATGACTTGTAAACTAAACTGGATTTGGATTCATCAAGCATTTCTGCATGAGTCAGCTCCACTAATTTTAAAGGGAGTGGACAGCAACTATTTTTGCATCATCTTCTAAGGGAAATGTGAATTATACTTTACCAGTAATGAGAAAAGAATTAAAGATATTCAAATTGTTGATAAAACTAGAATCGAAAGGGACAAAATAAGTGAATGAGGAAATGTAAATTATACAGAAAGGGGACATAAATGCTGTGACTAGTGAGCTGGAGTTATCTGCTATTGTAAAAGGCTAAATCGTCCTGGGCAAATGCCCTTATTCTAATAGTTGTTGAAGAGCCTAGCGGACATCTAGTAGGCATCTGCACAGTAGTCCTCTGCTGTCATTGTACTCTTACGGTTCACTTATAGACCCTCAGCAAAGCCAGAGGTAACAGGGGGGCCCTAAGTCCTCAGGTAGTCAGAACTGGTAGTAGTCTTTACCTGAGTAAACCCTCAAGCTTCTGGGTGAGTCCACAAGATGGATGTTTTGGTTTTAGGGAAGTATCCTCAAATCAATCTTGCAATTCTCTTGCTCTTTTCACCGGGAAAAGGCAGACTTTAGCCTTTGCATTTTCTCAAAAGAAAGATTCCAAGAAAGGGAGAAATCCTGTCGTGGGATTGTATGAAGCTCTCTCCATTTGTCTGCAGTAATTCCATGCTGCATTACCCAGAAAAAGAGTTGGTCTCCAGGGAGGAGTGTGGTTAAAAAAAAGATAATTTATTGAGAATGTTTTCTAATAGGATAAAAAAAAAAATGTTTGAATACACAGATGCTCACCAGCCCATCTGTTTTGCCTGTTATCATATCCTTCTAATAAGAATTCTATGGATTTCAGTGAATGTTAGACTCTTAACTCACAGTGGAGCATCTCTGGGCATCTGAATGCTTGTCAAGAGCTGCCCTAATGCCTATGCTCTCACATCTTTGCACTTACCCAGACAAAGTTACCAGCAAATTTTTCTTGGTGCTACAGCTCAGATAAGAAGCTATTTTTATTGTCTGACCGTTTTTTGTTGATATATTCTTTAGTGGTAGAGTGGAACAATGTCCACTACGTGACATTTGTAATGTAGAATCCTTTTTTATATATTCCCAAAAGGCGTCATTTATGGTATGCTTTCAATGCATTCTGTAAAACTATTCCATGCTAGAGAAACCTTGTTTGTTCTTAAAAATAATACAAATTTATGGAGTTAGGGATAACGTGACTTATCTTTTCATCCACCCAGTTCTTCTGAAGCAATGCCTTGTCAAAACGCTTTCCTTATCTATCCAGAACTCTTCACATATGCACATATCCAGTTTAGCTAGTGCTAAACACAAGAATCCATACACACCTTGTGTTCATACATCCTCTTAGCTTCACGTAATTCAGAACGCAGCTGAGAAACGGTAGATTCCAGTTGACTAACTTGATGTGCATGCATTGAATTTCGGCTTCTTGTTTGTTCTCTAAGATTTTAAATGAAGAAATTAAAAATCTGTAAGAACCATGAAAGCTTGAAATATTTGTGACTGTTTTTAGACTAATCAATATGATCACTGAAACGCACTTTTTAAAAACGTGATCATCATTCACAGTGGGATCACATAAAAATTATACCTTCTTATGGAACAGATTTGCTCAGAGTTCTCTCACATAAAACCACATAAAATGAAGTCTTACTGCTTTTTATTCCTGATGATGACTCATTTATCGTCAAGTAAGGTCCAAGAAAGCTGTTTTCAAATGCACCTCGACTACTGTACAAGTAGAATTGAGTAGCATTTTGCTATCAGCTATTCAGTCTCAACTACTCAAGTCAGAGATAATGCATACTGATATCCAAATCCCATCTTAAATCTGCAACAGTACAAATTTAACTGGCAAATTGAGCACTGACTTCCAAGTAATCAAGTGGCTGGTGAAAATTATAGTGCTGTTTTATTCTCACTCAGTTACTGGCAATGTCAACAGTACCAAAATATGCATTTTTCCCCACATGAAAATCACCCTTTAGAATTACCATTCATTACTATTTGTACTTGTATGCAAACAGCACAACTGTTTACCCATTCTTGTTTGTTATTCAGCTGATAACATTGCTGGAAATAAATTTTGTATCTGAATCCACCAAACACCAAGAAAGCAAAGACCATGGTGCAATACGGGCATCCAATACTGCCCACAGCCACAGTTCTTAGTTTATAACTCATTGTTGCAGTTCTTCCGCCTGAGGAATTCAAAAGTAACCTTGCAAGTCAGCTAAAAGGATGTATGTAATTTTCATCACAGCCGCTAAGAACTTATTTCCATGCTGAAAATTTTGACGAAAACAAAAATTGGAATTCCTCCTTTAATTTTTTCCACAGAAAAAGATTGACTTTTTATGAAAAATCACAGCTCAAAATATTTTGGTTTGGAAATGCTCCAGTGGAAGGACATTAATTACCTGAAGAGCCCAGTCTCCCCAAATGCTGGGTCAGACCCAGTCTCTACTGAAACTCCCTCATGGTCAGTGTATTGGATAGGAATTCCTGCCTGAGAGAGAGATTATCCGCCTCTTGTGTCCATTCCACGGTGGAAAAAGGGATTATGAGGAAACCTACTCATTTTAAGATCAATGAATCAGAACAATTTGATTTTTGGACAAAATACTTGCTTTTTCCCTGCGTGTTTTGATTTAAAACTCAGATTCTCTACAGAAATAAAACATTCCCCCACACACACACCCCGAAGTGCTTAAACAGCAAGACAGTTGCTTTTAAATAATTTCATATTTTAACCATATTCTTAACCTCACTTTGCAGGTTCAGAAACTACAGCAAACTGAACGATCCAGTGTTGTGCCGCAGCAATGCATTGTTTCAGAAGGAGCGCTTCAGGCTTTGCGTTTACATGGTGCCTTAAGTGCTGGTTCCTGAATGAAGGGTGGCCGCATGCTCTGCAGAAACTGTTCATAATTCAGATTCCAGAGACTCATCATTCAAAAAGCTGGTGACAAAACAGAGCCAAGGGCTCAAGACACAGTCTGAACTTCAATTGCCTTTACTGGACTTACTCTGCTTCTTAACTATAGCAGTTCAAGAAGAGAACTAGTCCCCGAGTCTCCTGATTCTCAGAGTTTGCTTAAAGCACAATTATTTTTCATCTCATTAAYTTAGCATAGTTTGGGTTTTTTTTGTTTCCGTTTCTGTTTTTCCAGTCCAAAGCTCATGCAAGAATTGCTTAACTCTATAACAAAAACACTAAGAAACCAAGAGAATACGGCAGAGTATACTAGCAGTGTAAACTTTCTCTTGAATTAAGATTACTCTTAACATTTTCTATACTTTCTTAACATTTTCTATCAAGAAACATACTGAACGATCTCCATCTGGCTTTGGATACTATTTGCATGGCTGCGGGCACTGTTAGCTTTTTCAGTTAGTGCTGCCACCTCCTGTTCATGTTCACTTACTAGCTGCTCAACCCTGTTTTAAAAAGAAAATACTGGTTATAATTTTAGTCACGTCAAGTAATAACTTCTCCACTGAACAGATAATGATATATTTCAGTAGTCAGAAAAGTAATGATTTTGATGTTTTATTGTGAATGAAATACAAGGTATCAAGTTATTCACCCCTTTCTTCATAACTCAGGTGGATAGTTGGGGAAATTAGGACTTCTTGAAGAAGGAAGGACAAAGTTCTGAATTAAATCAGCAAGAAAAAACGCTGATGGAACCACCCAACTGGTTCATTCTTTTTATTTAATAATGGTGATACCCTCCAAACAAATTCCAATGATCTACCTGAGCATAAGTGCCTTGCCATACTAACAGAAGCAAGGTACACCAATACTCGTGACCAAGAAGCATGTCAGGAAGTCATGAGATCACATCTAGTGAGCTTGGCCTCCCCAGTGCAGATGGCCAAATATTCTTTTTGAGTGAGAGGCATGGGGCCTCTGACTCTGATGAAAATGTCCAGTCAAGCTAGGAGCTATGACTGAAGAATACTGTAATGCCTTGAACGACTCTGCCACCAGACAAGATTAACTTAATACTCTTACGTCAGTGAAAAACAAACACGTGCTATGTGCATATTAAAACTCAGAAAAAAAATCCAGTACAACACATTGGGACTCTTTCCATCCACATTCTTCTGAAATATTTTTTTTTCCAGGAAGTAACTATGACTGGAAATTGTCAGCCTGGAAGGAAAAAGTACCAGGAAGTCATGAGCAAATAAACAGCTAGAATCAGAACAATTATTAAGGCCTCCAAAACAGTGATTGCACAGCCTCACCACTGCACTCTAGTGTTATCATCATCAAAAAAGAATCATCTGTGGAAAATGTGAAAAACTGTCTCTAAGCTTTATGAATAAATAAATGGAGAACAGGTACCTATTTTGATGTTGCTGAAGCAGAAGTTCTGTTTTGGTCTGTGAGTCTTTTTTCAGTGATTCTAGTTCTTCTTCCACCTATTGTAAACAGACAACAACGCTAACCCCTGAAGAAAACACAGTCTAAACAGGAGCTTGCAAAATAATAACCTACCTTTTGCTTCTGCCTTGAACAGTGAAAATGGGCACAATACACGTTAAATTCCAGCCACAAACCCAGATCCAGCTAGGGACAGTGCAGAAGTCTAGCAACCCAGCATCTGCCTTCTTAACTGTGAAAGCGTATTTTTTCCTCTTTATGCCTGGCGTGGATTCGACCTTATCCAGGACTTGCACAATGCTTTTTGGGAAACATGTGATCTCCTGCACATATGCTATACAGCTACAGCATGTACACACTGAGGATATCTGGGATTTTTGGATGAAAAGCAGCCCTTGATTAAAACACTGGACCTTTCGGACAAACAATATTTATTACATGTTGAGAAATCCAAGACTAAGTTATCCTCCGGACAATATTTCTGGACAAAAAAGGAAGAGTTTTCTAGGGAAAACCAGGATGGGACCAGATGGTATACCTTAGCTCAGTCATCTGTTTGTCATGTGGAGATAGGGTGAAGACATAATGCAGGCTCTCACTGCCTCCCTTCCTCAGGATAGGGTGGTCTGCAGTACTAGCTGTTTGCACCTACAGCACCAGACTCCTCTTGCACCTAGCTCTCCAAAGGGATGTGTAAAAGAAGTGGGACTCACTGTGCCCTCTAAGACTGACTTAATTAAGGAAAAAAGAGGGTTCTTAATCAGCTTGAATTAAAACCCTAGTGAAATCCAAGCACGTAGTAGTTTTTGTGTAAGGATTAGCATTTAGCACCATCCGATGATTTATAATTACTAATACTGATTATCTGTAGTACTGTAACTTGTTAGGAGATCTCTTTGTGAGCAGGAACTTAGTGGATTTCATGTGGTACAAACAGAAATGAAAAAACTCATGTTCCTCAAAAAGCATCACACTGACAATTAAAATATTCTTTGTATTCAGGAGGGCTTTCAAKCAAGCCAATTAACTTGAGCTGACAATGGCCAATTTTGCCTAAGTGTTAGCAAAACCTTTCCTGTACCAGTCGGATGGTCTGGTATGTTTGGCTTTGGATAAACAAAATGTCACAACATGAACTGAAGGCAAATTCAACAACTGATCTCTGTAGGGTTCTTTTTAAAACATGCTAAGCTTGCTAAACTTCAGCAAAGGTAAGAAGGAGTTTAGAGCACACATGAGAGGCTTCATGAAGAACAGATCGTTATTTATCAACATTATTGTTAGTTGCCTGAAAAGACAGCTGATATCCAAGGCTTTCTTATGTTATTTCTGTTTAGAGAAGAAACTGGTGATACCAGTTCAGGATGTTTTTGGTAACCATTACAAATGTCCCATTTTTGTGAAGGAAGTGGGAACAGAGTGTAAATAACTTCTCCTGCTCATAATTTCTAAGACTACTAGTGTGCTCCAAGTGGCTCTGTCTTTCTTTCTTATACGTTTCTCATTGTCTGCTATTTTTTTTGGGGGGGGGGCCTTTTATTCCACCTGTGAGACACACCATAGCTACTAATCAAGCCTCTGCTCCTGGGCACTGGTGTCTCGACCACTGCCTCTTCCTGTTTCATGCTTCCCTAAACCAGCAGGCTTTCATTCAGCCTAGGGAGGACTGCCCATACACCCAGGAACTTCACTTAGGTCTGAGTCAGTCGTTCTACCAGTTGTACTCCTCCCACCGACAGTTCTTTTTTAGGATTCAAAGGAAGAACTTGTGCTCACCTAATGCTCTCTGAAGCTTCTTTCTTGACTCTTTAAAAGCAACACCTGAATACTCCTGATTTGGGCCTCATAATGCACAGGGGACTTGAGGAGTGCTGTCATTAGCCTCCTGGCCCTTGCAGGGACACTTGCCCATCATTTTAGGTTACTGTCACGGAGGTGCAACAGCTACTCAGTTGCCACTGTCCACCCAATGTAAAAGATAAAAAAAGAAAACCATGGAACAATTAAATTCCACGTGCTTTTGAAAACTTTATATAAAAACAAATTTGTCTTTTATCTTTATATAAAGACAAAATTGTGCTAAACTAACTTCCAGCAGACTCCTCAAAATCAGGGGTGTGGGGGATACTCACAGAGCACACTCAGGCAGCCTTTATAGGTCAACTGCATGCTAACCGTTTTTAGAAGGAAGAAACTTCAGCTAACCCCCATTTTGTGGATAGCTATGAATCATTTGCTTATGCCAGTGTAGATGTGAGCTCACGGAAAGTTTAAAAAACATATTTCTATATAACAAAACCTAGTGCAGTGGAAGGAAAAGCAGCACTTGCTCCACATACCAGGACAACCTTTTCTTTGAGGCACAACACCTCTGAGTCTAAATCTCGTAGGACTTCGGTAAAGGCTGTGCTCAGGTTGTGGATGTGGAGGCTGGTAATGTTCTCATGCTCATACAGTTTCTTGCCTGTGCTGTCTTCGTAGTCCATTAGTATGCCACGCAGTTCCATGAGTACTTCCTCATGGCCTTGGACCATCTTTTTCAGATGCTCAGTTTGGCTGTCAGCCTCCCTCAGCATCTCCTCCTGCAGGTGATTGGCTGTTTCCAGTTCTTGAATGGTACTTTTAAGCTGTATTTTTATGCTCTCTTGGCTCTGGGACTCCCTTTGCCTGAATTTGGAAATTGAAGAAATACTTTAAAAGATAGGATTCACAACAGGATTTTTATCCTGAGTAACAGGTATAACATTATTGTTAATATTTTAATATTAACTTAATAAACTTTAATATAATAGTATTTTGACAATTTAATAAGCTGTTTTCTAAACCAAGGTGCCATAGTCTCATTTTCTTCATTTCTGAGGGCAAGTCCCACACTTAGGAGATCTGGTCTGCCTCCCACAGCCCAAATAAACTCCATATAGCATACAGCTGGCTTGACATTTGTACCTGATATCCTCAATTGTATCTCTTTCCAGCTGCACTTCCAGTAGTTTGGTCTGCAAATCAGAAATGGTCCGTTTTAAACTGATGTTTTGTTGCTCATGTAGCTCAGTCGTCTGGAAAGAAAAAAAGTCAAACCAACTAAATTACTGAATATGTAACTTAAAAAAATGTGGCTAAGAACACCACAGGAATTAAGAGTAAGAGGGCTTTTAAAAATATTTCTTGGTTAACTAGCTAGTCAAGCCGTGCTGGGGTGAATTGAGTAAGTTTGGGACATCATTTACAGGGGTTGTGCCAACATTATTATCTATTAACTATTTCTGTCTGCCAAATGGCACTTGGGAATCACAACGGCCAAGTACAATTTAGAGCAGCCAAAAGGCTGCTCAAAACAGTGCTAGTGAAACTGTTCCTAGACCTAGCAATTACAAAGGTGACAAAAGCTCAGCTGTACTTAGGCAGCTGCCCCAAATTTGCAACTTACTTCATTCAGCCTCTTCTGCAGATCTCTGACTTTCTGTGAGTATTCTTCCAGGGTATTCTCAATGTGTTCCTTGCCAAGATAACCTGTGGTTTTTTTCACAGAATCAATGTCCATTTCATATTTGGAATAGAAGACAGTTTTGGGGGGACTGCTACCAGTATTAGAAGAGGCTGAGGCTTCCATCACTTTGCCGAGAATGGAAGAAGCTAAAACATTCTGGTTGCTGAGAAATGGGCTAACAGCACCTGAAAGGTAGAAAATTTTAAATGTTGAAAACAGAGCCATTACACAAGAATAAACAGTCATCTCTTCCGAAACTGGGTATTAGTGCCACTGGGCACTGCTGTCTCTCAGTGTCCATCTGTAGGTAGGCAAGCCTAGGAATCATCCTTTCTAAGGACAAGCAGCCCAGCCAATTCCTGGTGTGCACACTCTGCCTTCCGATACACCAGTGCACACTGGGTGGGGAAGGCCACAGTGATCAGACGAGCACGCTTCAAACCCGCTCGGCTTCTGCCTCGGGCTTGTGTCAACAAGAGCTGTACAAGATGCAGGACCTTGGTGAGGCAGGCCTGGTAGTCTCAGCCCAAGGTAGGACAAGCAGCTGGTGATGCAGCAGATTTCTTACCCCTCTCTCTGATCAAAGTGGCATGGCTAAGGCATTCCTGCATTCCCATGACACCTGGCTGCCTGATAATATTGTTGGTCTGACAGCCTGTCTGATTTTTTTCTTGGGATCCAGTGTACAGTAATGTTGAGTCAAGAATGCACGCTTTCGTACACAGATCCCTCTGCAGTCACCATCACTGCCTCTGCTTTGTTAAATCATTGGAAAAACATATTTTTCCATTGTTCAAAATTCAAAATGTTGTTTTCATAACACCAGAAAGCAATTAGCTACAGATGATTCAACTTGAAATATGAAATACTAACTTTTGAGCAACCTTAAAAATGACATAATAGCGTGTGATGTTAATAGTGATTTAGTCCTAAATCTCTCTCTGAAATCTGTTTAGTACTTGCCAATGTCAGGCACGTTGCCTCTTGGTAAAGTCTCCTCATGACTAAGAGAATGTGTGAGTGATTCCACTGAGAATGTGGTGGCTTCTTCCTAGAGTTTCCGATCATCTTTTGTTTGTCTTTCTGGTGCCTCCCTGCAAAATGGTACATAAAAGCATTTGCTGAAACAGTCTGTCTAAATACAAAAGCGTATACAACTGCATTGTGTCACAAGTAGTACCTGAAATAAGTAACTGAAAAGAGAAATGAAGCCAAAGAATTTATTTGGTGATACTGTTATATTTTCCTGATTTACACTTACATTTGGCAACACAGTGACAGATCAACTGCTGCAGCTCCACTGTAGTCAACTGAACTATCCTGTTCTGCCACTAGCACGCATAACATAGAAAAGTCCAAACAATAGCACTTCATCAAACAAATCAAACAAATAAATGGTTATATCTTATGAAAATACATTTCCTTTTACTTCCATATTTTTATACCAGCTAGCCAGTAAAATGTCACCTTACTCACACAAAACTGTAACTGTATTATTTCTCTCTGCAGGCATCAGAAACTGTTTGGATCCCTATCACTTTTGCAATCAAAATCACAGATCTCTGAGAAATGCTCATTTTCAGGCATAAGTAAGAAACACTTCAGAAAACTTGTATCATTAGAGAAACTGTTTGGTTATGTAAACCTTCAGTGCATAAAAAAGGAAATCAGTGCAGATTAAAAAAGATTTTTATTTTCTTGGAATTGATCAGGCACCAGGTCATTCCCTACACACAGTTCCAGCATTCTGCAAAATGAAGCTGAGAAGCAAATCGGGGAATAGAAAAGGAGAGAATTTCTTTTTTAATTATTTTGTAAAACAGATACAACAGTCCATTTTTTATTGTAACTGAAGTCCTCTTGATTAATGGTTAGTTTCTTGTTAGCACTTTGCTGGCTAGGGGAATGAAGGAACCCCCCCTTCTCTTGGGACTTTAAACAAGGCAGTTGCTGTTGGGAGGGACTATTTCCCCCAAGAATCTGCAATAAGGGAGTTGGGAGAAGAAGGAAGCAAAGTTAGACCCTTTGCTCATTCCACTGCCTAAAAGAGCAGGATTTAGGCACCACAAAAACAGGCTTGCACCAGCCCTTATCTCATAACCTCATAAAATGATGAAGATAGTCATCACAAAGTAGTCACTGCTATGCAAGTACTGTGATTCACCTTCCCATTTTAGGGCTTGCCACATGATGTGCTTAAATGATGCTCCCAGTTTAGACTGAAATGCAAGACTCCCAAATGTCAGAGGAAYACATAAATCTGAAGACAGACCCACTGTTATAAACTGTACGTTTTTTACCAGGGATAAGAACACACGCACAGGAGTGGCTCAGAAGAGATGTTGCAAGGCTTATCTGCAAACTGTGTAAAAGAAAGGAAGGGGTGGTCACAGGCACTAGAAGCACTGCTGGCTGACTYGAGCAGGAATACATAGGCATTAGCAAAACCATCAAGCAGAATGTGCGCTGATATAAATCCCGGGTTATACTATGTTGTCCTTGCACACAAAATAGTACTAGCTYTAAAAGAAGTTGGAGGGATACCTCATAGGACTGTAAAAGTAAAAGGAACAACAAATGATGGTGTGGTGTTAGCTGCTCAGCGATCCCTTCAGGCTGTGCGATGTCTTGATACAATGCTACTGTTTCTCAAGACATTTAATGTTGGATTACACAAGGTTGGAGGTTGTACTTCATTTTGAGCACTTTGAATGAGAATTGCAGAAAAGAAAGACAGGTGTAAATACTGTTAATTTATCAGTGATCGTAAGTCTTTTGGCTGGACATTCTCTATTCTCTACATTGGCTTATTTCCCGCTGAAACTGGGGAAAACTTCCTCAAGTGAGGATGAAAGAAAATAATAAATTAAAGTCTAAGCAATCAATATGGAAACACTTACAAGCCTAGAAAGTAGACTTTGTCCCAGGAGGTGTAAAGTAAGGGACAAATAATCAAAAAACAAGCAAAAAGAATTCTTCTGAATTAAAAAGAAAGAAATCCCACCTAAGTGAGAGTAATAGCCTTAGACAAGCTTTGGCAGGTCACCTACAAGCTGCAAAGAGAAGGAAACTACAAGGAACCATGAAGAAAAAATGGCTGAAAGACAAAGAGGAATATAAAAGTACAGAAAAAAAATTCAAGTGTGAAGTCTACAGAAGCCAGAGGAATATGAGATCAGCAAGGAGAGCAGCTCTGYGTCACTTAATGTAATTACTACTGTGTGTGCTTAGCAGGATTGTGACAAATGACCCAATTATAAAATGCACAGGTTTTTCACAGGCAACAAGTCACTGTGTGTGTGCGCCATGCTTGTTAGGCTGCATCTCTGCATTCTTATTAACCCATCCTGAGAAATCTGGATTTTCATTCCACACCACTAACGCAAGGGAAAGAGAAAAGCTTGAGGACTCAGATGCAAAGAGCTGCAGAGCATAGGGAAAAGCACCCTGAGGAATCTGTTTCCCTGAAAACTGAGAAGAAGGAGCATCAACTGCAGGGAAGGGTAGGGTTTCTATCAATACAGCCCAGTTATTGTGCAGTATATCCCAAAAGCATAAACAGTTTCAAAGAATGGTTAGAGAAATCCCCAAGGCTTGCTAGTTGGGATGGACATTCTGATTCAGGAAGCATTTAAATTTTAAGTTTCTGAGTACTTAGATACCGAGGTATATTGAGGAAAGTATCATTTTTACCTGACCGTTTTTGTAAGCATCTGCCACTGGACACTGTTGGAATMAGGACAGTGGCTAGATGAAACTTTGATTTGATCCATCATAGTGAATCAGTAAATTAAGGCTTAGAAAGGAAAATCTTTAACATCCCCATTCTTCTTATTTGGTTATTAATTCTGAAACTCATCAAAGATCCATTTTGGAAGAAACTTTCAAATATTAGGTACACAACTATATACAGAAATTATTAAATCCAAGCATCATTTTAGTGGAAAAAAAAAAGACAAAAAAMMCACTAAATCTCACAAATATCTCTTTCCCAATGTTGAATGATAACTGAGCATAATAGTAAATAGAATGGGGCCCCGAAAAATCATTAGCATAAGGTTACACTATACCCTGATCTTTGTACAAAAATCCTGTTGCCATCCRTGAGAACTCATTCCACTGTGTATAGAAATAGAACTAACTATAATCCTGGCACACAAATTACAAYAATCAGTGTAATTCATCCCTCACTGTAGAGTGTCTTGGGCACCTGTGTCCATAAACTTTGTGATGTTTACATCTTTCCTGTTAAATTATTACTAACAGACTACACCTTCGCAGTCTGTTTGCTTCCATTTTCAGTGTGCATGATGTTTACTGTAACGACAGATAGCAGATACAGTATTTCTCAAAAGTATCCTACCTTAATTCCTGGATATTCTCGCTCATTGTAACAGCATCTGTGAAGAACAGTAACTGTCATTATTTTGTAGCATTCAACTTTATGTCATAAAAAGTGYATTTGGATCCCCTAATTTTAATACTGCAAGAGGAACTCAAGGATATTGTTGTAGTTAYTCTCCTTTATAAAAAGTTTTATGTGTTATTTTTTCTGGATTTTGATGAACAAATACAGCTGTACGCTTTTATAAATACTTGTTAGCATCTCCTGTAAGTTTTTTCAACAGCAGCATATACTGACACTTTCCTATGTTCTCAGACACATAATTCTTCTAAAAGAAACATTGAATACTGGATTTCTATAGAAGTTTGCCTTGATGTTACCTACAAATCTTGCCTATCCAACTTGCTCCATTAAAGCCACATGGACTTCCTGCCCACACAGGTGCTTTGGGAGGGATGCCCGAGGGAAGGAGAAAGTGAGGTCTCAGKTGAGCCTAAGAAGGGCGAGTCTAAAGTCGTACGCATTGACTTTTGGAGCTGGACTGCGATAAAAGCCCCTGGGGACACTAAGAGGCCCGGAGACTTCAACCACGCCACGAACCGAAAGCCTGATCTCCCGAGGCCCGGACAGAGCGTGCCACGCCGGTGCCTCTGCCTGCTGCGGAGGGCGGTGCGGGGAAATGGCGGTGCGGGGGCCGCGGGGCCAGCCCGGGCACCCTGAAATGGCCGCCGCCCGCCCGCCCCGTTGGCGCGGAGCACCTCGCGGAGCCCGCGGGCACAGCCCAACGCACCTGCGGGAAAGCCTCCCGCCGGCGCCCCACGGGCTTTCGGGACGGCAGCGCGCTGCTTCCCGCCTCACCGAGGCGGGCGCTGGCTAGCGGCTCCCCGCAGCGGCGGCTCACCGTGAGGAAACCGCCTCACCCCCCGCAGGGGAAGCGGTCGCCGCCCGTTTCACCTCAGAGCGGCGGCGAGGGGGCAGCTCCGCGGGCGGGACCGGGGCTCCTCTCTGCGGGCGGGCGGGGGAGCGGGATGGCGCCGCCCTGGCCGCTTGGGGCTGCGCGGGAGCCGCCGCGGGGCGCCGAGCGCCGTGCCGAAATGGACGCTCGCGGGTGCCCCAACGCCCTCGACCGCCGCCTCCCGCCGCGGGGCCTCAGGCCGCCGTCTCGGCTGCTAAGTTGTAAACGTCGGTGATTTGACGAGCTCCTCGCTCGAGCCTGGAGGTAAAAATCTCCCGGCCACCGGCTCCGGGCGGGGGGAGGCTCTCGCCGGGAGCCCTCTCACAGGCCGTTGCCTGCGTGTGGGGGCTGCACGGCGTGACAGGAAAAACGGGTGGGAAGCGAGTGGCGGGGGTGGGAATGGGAATACAGCGTGGCCAGTGGTGGCTGTGCCGTTTTTGGATCTTGATTTCAGATGTGAACATGCAGCTCTCAACAGTCTGCACCTCTACCAAATTATTCAAAAATAACTGCCAGCAGCATATACCAGAGAGACCACCTTATAGCTTTCAAGGAATACAGGATCCAAAAGAAAAGCACCACACAGCTCTGAAAACTTCGGTCAGAGAAAAGTCAGGAAATACATACACATATATGTATGTATATTTAAATATCACAGCTAAGCAGCAAAACACATAACCTTTCCTCCAAAGGAGGTAATGTCACTTTTAAGAGAGAAGAAAGCTGTACAGTTACTACTAAAAGACTGAGGCTACAAGGCAAAGGAAGAAAAGTGGTTTTACAGGGATTGCTTCAGATTGARGAGAAAAGGGTGAGAATTAACCAGTTGGAAATAGCCCTGGTCTTTGCCCTCTTTGCTGTGCTGCGCATCAAAATTGCGATCAGTGTGCCAGCAGTAAAACACGCACGTGGGGCAGAAAAATAGCTTGAGGAAAGAAGTATTTTCTGCTGCACCACCTGGAAAAAGAGGCTGCACAGAAAAGATGGTTCCTTATTCTGTCAAAAACAAAAAGGGTTGAAGGAAAGTTGATGGGTAAATCGGTGACAGAGAAGGCAGGTGGCATTACGCTACACAGTGTCCTGCCCCTGGGCCAAGCTAGGTTTTAATGCTCAGTCTGAGGTGTTAACAAAGGATAAAAACTCATCCAAGATGTGGACTGCACCTACCTCTGGCAGACACTGGAGAGGTTTGTTTTTCTTATGTTTTGGCAGCTCTCGAAGGGCTTGTTAAGCCAATATACCACGGTGATGCGTGTCTCCTCCTGAGGTGAGGATCACCCTCCCAGGGATGGTGTGTCCTGAGGTTTTGCTCCCTGCAGCGGGGCTGGGAAAGGGGGTATCCGATCATCTCATATTCACTCCTGCTTTTTTTTTCTGCCTTTTTCCTGGCTGCGGGGTGTGCATCCGGCTCCCAAACCCCAACTCCTGAACTGCAGGAGCCGTTGGGAGCCACCTGCCCCTCACCCCTGTGCCTGACTCTGTAGCCTTGGGAACAGACCCCTCCTCTAAAGCAGATCATGTGCATGAGTGAGAGCCAATAAAAACCACGTCCAGCATTTGATTTCTCTGCAGAGTTTCATTCAAAATGCTCCAGCTTTGGCAGGTAACTTGATAGCACAAGGTGCTTCCTACAGAGCATTTCCTCTCCTGGCAACAGGTGCCTTTTTTTTGCCTAGCCAGGGGTTTGGCCTTTCCTGAGCACCTCAGTCTCTTTTTTTCCTGCTGCTTCCTCCCCCAAACACCAGTCATATCCTTGAGAGAGAAAAACCCTTTTAGGTATGTTATTCCCCAATAACTTTTCTCCTATTTTGGGAATAACTCTGACAAGAAAATCTAAGAATTTCCACGTGCTTGCCAGCCAGGTGCAAATATAAATGCCTGTCTTTAAGAGAATCCATTTCTTCCACCATGTGCAGGGGGATATAGCTTTACGGGAAGGCAATGGAGTTAACAGCCGAGGCTCTGATTCTAAAATATCTGGGCCATACCCACCAGCTGTTTCAGTTTTGGATAAAGGCATTAATAACTACTTTTAATGGTTAAATAATTGTGGGTTTGTTTTGTTCTGTTTTTTGCACCCCCCCCGAAAATTAATAAAATAATGTTATAGAATACAAGAGTTTATATTATAATACTAATATAATAAGAGCACCTGGTTCTTTCCCTGGGTTTTAAGCTAACATTTTTACCTCATGTTTTTGGTAGGCGAGAAGTGCGTGTACAATGAAAGCCCGCAGTTCAGCCAACGTGGGGTTACTTGTACTGTGGTAACCAAACTCGGTGTTTGCCCTGAAGAGTGTGGCTGAGGTAACAGTGTCTGTCATGGTGCCTCAGGTGACTTTATCTGTATTCCAAGTTGCAAGAAACAGCTGCAAGAAGTAGCTCAACACAGAAACCTCTGCTGTCAACAAATTGATATGTCTAGAAGCTGTCAAATCAAATACATAGCTTGTTAAGGTATAGTTAAATACTATACTACTGTTCAATTCCATGAGGTGATGGATTCTCCCAAGTCTTTTGTGCTTCCCTTCTTTTAAGAAGCATATAACTGAACCTGAGCAAGAAAAACCCCTTTGGCTTTTGCATGATAATAATGGATAAATCTGTTCAGACTTTTATTAATTTAGCATTAGAATGAAGACTTCCTCTCCGATGTGCCTGCTTCTGTCAGTCTTGATCAATTCTTGCGTTCAGAGCATAAAATGAGCCCATTTCTCTGGAAGGGCTTAAGGCAATATGTAGAAACTCAGGAATTCCTATTACTGAAATGTACTCAATGTTACTACAATTTTAATACTGTCTGTGCTGTAAGCTTTTGGGGTTGTATTATGAATCTTTTGATTTCTAGTTCCTGACTGAAACAGTTGTTTTAGCAAATTATGCTCTTTGCATTACATTGGAGAGGTGAAAATTCAGATGCAAAGAGAAATTCTGCAGTTCTAGATTCAGATACCCAGAACTCAGCTCCTTCAGTTGTGACTGCACTTGTTCTATCTTTAGAGGGGCAGATTTATTCCTCACCTTGTCTTGTTGCTTTTCAGTTTGTTCTGAGCAACTGAGGGACAGAGAGGTGTTCAGTGCCAAAGGCAATATTGTATGGAGAGGGTTCTTTGCTCACCAAAGAGAATTCTTTCTTTTCAGACTTTAAAGGTAAGTGACTTTTTCAACATGAAAAGAAGACAGATTCATGATATTGCAGCTTCCCTCTTTCTCAGCTGTGTTCTTTCCTTTCACTTTTGAGTCTCTTTCTTTCCCCTTCCTTTTCTGATTTTTCATGTTTTATTCTGGACCTGTCCAGACGAGTAGGCTTATTCTGTGGTCTGGAAGGGAGATGGACTGAAATCTAACCTGGCATCTGAACACGGCTTCCCTGTGTAGCCTTAGGAGTGTCTTCTCTGGAAACATATTTTGAACATTGGTACTTGATGCAATCCCTTTGAGTCATATAAAGGCTTAATTTTGACTTTCCTGTCATTTCTTCTTTCAGATGCCAGCATAACATTTCATGGAGTTGAGTGGATGAGTATTTTACAGAGTCAGCTCAACATGACTGGAGGTAAGTGTAGAAAACCACTCTTTTCTGTTTACCTGTTTCTAAATTTATGGATATAATAAACCTTCTGAAGAATTGTTACCCCAGGAAGGAATGTTTCACTTGTTAGAGGTCATGGGCTGATTAACCAGGGTTGTGGCTTTGGACAAACACTTTTTTTTTTTTCCATCCTTCTACAGATACAGGTGAATGGCTTTAGGACTTAGGGGAAGAGGAGGAAACTGAGACACACACTGGTGGTTGCAGATTAATAGTCTCTCTGCTCATTTCTGTGAAAGGTACGAAGATCCCCATTTCTACCACCTTTTTTCCACCTTGAATATTTAAATATACATTTAATATAATTTAATAATTTAATATTAATTCTGTAGAGCAGAGCTGTTTGAGCCTTTAACTCGCTCATAAGCAAGCTGTCCTTCGGGTGAGTGCAACTAGAAATACGAATGGCAGCTCCATAATGCCAGGGTCCCAGGTGCTGGCCTGGCGGTGTGGGTGCACTGATGCCCTTGGCCCCCACCTCCACGGAAGGCTCTAGAAAGGCCTCTGGGAAGGGTGAGCCCCAGGCTTTCCCTCTCCATTCAACGCAAAACTTTTACGGACATCCTATCTCTGCTGACTTGTGTGGCCATATACCAAGTGTTCTCTGACCATCTCCAAAGCCTAGAATGGTGTTCGTTCACCTCTTTGCATGAAAAGGCTGGAAATAAAAACACTGTAATAAGCAAAGATGCTTTATGCTTGGAAAGTGCCTGTGGGCCCTTTCTCACTTTTACAGACTCACTCCTGTGAGGTCAACAGAGTTATGCTGGAGCAAAACAGGAATGTGAGGAGAGTGAGGCAGTTGAGTGCTGGCTCCTGAACTCTCTGACGTGCTTGCAGTGACGATTTTCTGCCAAACTCAGCACATTGGGTAATCAGTTCAACTTCTGGTCTTCTGATGTACAAATCTGAGCCATTTTGGCATGTTACTCCTTCTCAGGAGTCTTGTCAGTACAGATGAGGGGTGCTTTACTTTATAAAAGTTCTCTTTAGAGATAGGCATGAATTTGCTTGCTCCTTCCTCTGAACTTAGAGGATATAGCTAAAGGGGAGGTAGATGTGAACTGATCATAACATTTAATTCCCCAGCCAAAAAAGTAATAACAAGTATGTACAAAACTGAGCAGCTGAATTTACTTTATTTGCTAAGTTTACTTTTGATTTGACCTGATGACCTCCCCAGCTCAGGGACCCAATTAGGATCAATAATGCTGCTCTAAATACTTTGTAAAGACTTAGCTTCCTTTTTGAAAAGGAAAAGCGTAGTAAACACTTATCAACTAAACACTTATCAGCTAAACTGTGAAATGTTTGAACTGAAATCAATAAAGACAATTTACTAAGTGATAACTATGTTAAAAACCTGTGTTAGCTGGAGACCAACAGATGGGGGCAATATTGCTCTGATGAATATCTTCATTTTGAAAAGAAACTTGGAATATTTGAAGGAATTTAGAGAAAATCAGAGAAGCCAGCAGCAAGGAGGCAATGCATCTATTGATGAGAGATGTAGGGTTTGACCTTGAACTCTGAAAAGTGAAACTAGTGGCAATTTCTCCTGCATTAGCAATATAATGCCAGACAATTGAAGCAAAGGACTCTGATATGACTCTAGCCTACATTTATTCTCTTACACTGAAACCCTTCAGAGTTTTAATTCAAGTATATTACTTTCTGTGAGCAGTATTTTCCTGAACCCAGGTCTCTTCTGTTACAGCCTAACAGAGAATATCTGTTCTGAAAGGGTGTTTAAATTGTTCACCATCTTAGAAGAGTTTCTTTTTAGTAGTAAACAATACTAAGATAATTCTGCTATTGGAGGATATTGCCAGAGACAAGATAATAAAGAAGGTTCGTATTTAAGACTTTTAAATATTCTTATGTAGGTGAATGGAGAATATTGCTTTAATTGTATTCAGCACTGAAATACATTTCTTGGAAGAATTAGCTCTAAGCTAATTCACAGTAGTGATGATGTGTATTATGTTAACTCCACCTTTTTCATCAATATTTGCTGTATGTTATTACTAAGTTATCTTACATTGTGGTGGTGTTTGCATTGGAGGAGTTGGGAATAAAGTTGAATGCTGTGTGTGTGGACTGGAGTTGCTGCTACCTGTAATGTTCCAAAAACCTTTTGGTTTCTTTGAGCATCACCAATGAGGTAGCCCAGGTGGTTTTCCTGGAAAGAAGTGTGTGCATTTCACACAGAGGGCAACTGGCAGCACCTGACAGATTTTGAACTCCTGTCTGTGAATGAGAGACCGCTGAGAAAACAGCACAGTATCTGGCAGACCTTTTTGAGTGGTTGATCGCCAAATCTTTTTCCTTAGCTGATCATGGCTCTTTGATATATCCAAGCACCTGTACGTTAACCTCTCKACAGCTGGATTAGCTTTATTGAAGACTAAAAGAACTAGCAAATCTGGAGGTAGTAGGGAGAGAAAACTGTTCTTGAAATGGCTACAAATTTGACCAAGTTGTTATAATGCGCTGGGGACTCTGTTAAGTGAGAGTGTCCCTGTATCTGAGCAGAACCTGGTATGCTGGATGCAGAATGGGAAATGGTGCAGAGAGAAGCTATACTCTGCAACATGTCTTAAGAAAAATGTGTGAACTTATTTGCAGTTTAATAGATGAAGTTCATAACCTGCTGCAGAAGGAGGTAGTACACTGGATATACCCATGCATCTAATTATACACAGAGTAGCAAATGTGGATGTAGGAGGGGTTCCTAAAAGATAATCCTCTTTAATTCTCAGCCTTCAAGTTACTGTTTGTCTTGAGGCAATAATTCAGGAGACAAAGCTTATGAATTGGCCAAAAAATTGGAAACAGTCCAGGTGTAAGTTATTTGCACATGTGGCATGAGTCAGGTGAAGGAGATTTTCTTATGCCTCCTTGAAAAAAGGAGGCCCAAGCTTTGAATTTATCAAATTGTCTGTACTAGTGGAAAATGTTGCAAGGAAACTACAGATCAGGATACTGTAGAACTTAACTTTAAAATGTTCCATGAGAACAGCTGCCCAGATACCTGCAACCTAGCATCTGGAAATATTATCAAAAATGGTGCTGTACCCAAAATGAATTTAAGCACTGAAGCAGAGGAAGAAGGGTACCTCAGAAATGGCATTGATAACTGTTAATCATCAGCTGCTGTAGGCACCATGAGAAATATAGCTCTCATTGAATTTGTGGTTTCTACAGATGCTGGGCGTAGTGAGCATTTCCCTGCCCTGGAAATTGATTTAATCCAAAGTACCTTGGCATATAAATAGTCTGGCCTGTTCTCATGCAGTCTTCAAATAGTCCTGGTGGCTATGGATAGCAGGAAGTGGAGCCCCCACGAGACAGCTCCCAGAGCCTTAGCCCGTCTCCACAAGGCCTGCAGAGGGACAGAAATGAATTGTTCTTTGTGGTGACTTGGAATAAGGGTTGCTACGGTGAAACATTAGGAGTGTTTGAAACTACAGAAATCTGATTTGAGGCAGGCTAAAGAGTGCATTTTGGATAAAAGCAATCTGTGCGACAGACCAGGATGTGAAGCTAACGAAAAATCAGTCCCTGGGAGGGAAGCAGAGGGGACCAAGTTGAAAGTAAGTGAGGACTGAGGATCAGCTACCACTGAAAATAAAGGGAAGGGCCTCTCTTCCCAGTTACTCCTCTTGGCTATTGGGAATGAGAGCTGGGACACGGGGCAAATACAGGGCCACATGGAAACTAGTATCTTAAAGGGGATAGGAGTGGGGCAGCATGAAGGGCCTGAAAAATCTGAAGATGCATCTGTTTTTAGACCCACAACCCTGCAGCTGGACCCCCACAACCAGGATCTGAGCACTCTAGAGTTGATTATGGGTCTGTTAACACAAGATCTTCACTGCTCTTAATGCATGAAGGAGAAATATTGCACATCCCAGGCACTATGAGATCAAAAGTGCGTGTACCTTACAAGCTCAGGCACTGCTGTTTACTCAGCTACACAAGCAGGAAAGGGAGTGGTGTGTGGGCTACCCTCTCCATCCTCCTGTTCAGGGGCAGATACAAGACAGAAATTTTTGTCAACGCCTTAATTGATTGTATGCTAGGAGTAAAATCAATACCTGCTAAAGCAGTGAGTCAGGTATTTGTGTTTACATGTGCATATGCAAGTACAGAAGCAGCCACACTGATAGGTTCTACCAAGTCAGTGGTCACTGCCTACATTCATAAAAATATCCTAAGCTCTTACTATTGTTTCTTATTTCATATAGTGGGAAATGATTGACTTTTTATGACTATGTAATGTTTGGGTGAAAGAAATTATGTCCAGTGAAGCTGGTAGGCTCCATGTGGAGGAAAAGCGCTTTATGAGAGGAAAATTATTAGCAATGCTCCACTGTGCTGGTTTGGAACAGGTCCGTTGTATTTTCAGCAAGTGGCAGTTTGGATTGTTACAATCCTTGGCAAGTACAATAGAAAGATGGTGGTTTCCGGGGACATTATAAAAGGGTGATCACCAGTTTTTGCACACTGCATTTTATAGTTGCATGCTTGATGTGCACAATCAGGCAGCACTGCCTTATTTGCTTTAATCCATCTCTCCCTCCCTCTCACTTCCTCACCCTCCCTCATAGCAGCAGTAGCTGCTGCAGCTTTGGCAGATCATCGGGGAGAGCACAGAAAATGAAAAGAGCTCAGCTATCATCTTAACGTTTTTCCCAAAGGATTAATTTCACCTGCTTCTCCAGTTTTCCTAATAGACTTTTTTGTATTTTTTTAATTCAAGAGGTGTGGGGTTATTTCACATTTTAAACCCCTCTAAATAGTTTTAGGAATGTACTTTTTCTTTTCCTTCCCCCCCCCTTTTTTTTTTGACAAGTCAGAAAATTGTGAAGTAAGCGGACAGAGTGAGCGAGCGCGAGAGGGAGAAGACGCTTCCATTCTTTTAGTGCAGTGGACTGAGGCAAAAAGGCCATTGTAATGGTAAATTGCACACAGAAAGGAAGAAAAGACTGATAATCAATCACAAATGAAGCATTCGTTTGGATTTTGGCAATTTGCTGGCCAATGGCTTTTAAATCTATAAACCTTTTTTTTTTTCCCTTCTTTTTTACCACATATTTAAAAACACAAGTTTGATATACCGAGGGCAGGAAGATAAATCTTAACAGAGCTATCATGCCTAGAATATCTGGGCATGGGGAAAGCACAGCGCTGAAACACCACTAAAACCTGAAGTTCTGAAGAAGAAACAGCATGTTCAGACCTGGTTGTAAAGTGTTTTCAACACATCACCTTGGACTCCAGCTCTGAAGAAGAATTTTGTCTCAGACTGCTCTTGTTTCACCTGTTTAGGAATGACTCGTAGTGGGTTTKGGGGGAGTTTAATCTGCAACTTCCTTATTCTGTGATTGCCTGAGTGGGTTTTGTATCTGAATGAGTATGTGATAGGACAAATGAGGATGTTAGACAATATTAACACCAGCATATCATCTTCAGAATCCAGCATTACCCATAAAGGAAGATATATTTATCTGGAGGCATTGCTTCAAGGAGGCGCTCCATGGGGATTCACACTGAAAGGTGGACTGGAGCACGGGGAGCCATTAATCATCTCCAAGGTATTTTTCTTACTTTAAATGAGATGTAAACAAGCTGGGAATGGTGCCCAATTTAAAGGGCAAGAGTTGTAAAACATCACTGAAATGTTAGATTTGGCACTGTTTGGCTTGGTTCTGAAAACTGCTGAGCACCTATTGAAGTCAGTGGGTTTGCTCAGGATCCCCTTTTGCTGAGCAATGCGGGAGAACTCTGGGCATTGTGTAACAACCAAAGTACAGTTCTTGTCCCAGAAGAAATATCTTTGCTTTCAGGAATTGGCTCTATTTATTTCACTGCAGTCCCTTTATGAATGGAAGTAGGGAACTCTCCTTTTCATGAGGTGATGCAGTCATCTGATGTTATAAAATCATAGCATATCTGAGCATGATCAGTAATCCATCACAAACCCTTCTGAAGTGAAAAGAGGGAAAGTGCTTTAAGTCACATGATGTGATGGTCGGCTAATTAGAAGTGTGTGGGGGGAAACAGAAGAATAATAAATACTTAGCCATATTTGGCACGCATGTATGTTATACTATGTTGTTAGCAATTTTCTCACCCGCATACTCTCTTCTTATTTAATATCTATAAAATGTAGTACTCCTAGATTTTAGTTTTATTGTTTGTGATTGAGTTTTGTCAACAGACAACTAAATAGCATGAATGACATATATTTTGAGAAATAAACAAGATAAAGAGCTCTTCATTCTCATAAGAACTAGACTTAAAAGTATCCAGGTACCTGAAGATACAGATACTTACGACATGGATTTTTAAAAGCATCAGATTGAATCTATGAATAACTAAGTACCTTTGAGCTATAGCCCTAAAACCCTTTCCAAAATAGGATTTAGGTCATTTTGAAATTTTGCGTGTAGTGTCTATTAGCCTTATTGCTATTCGATGGTATCTATCAGTCCAGTCCATTTTGCTTGTTTGTTTATAGTGTCAATTTATATAGTGTGCCTTTAGGTGCATATGTACATATGTCTCATCTTATTCCCTCATGTAACCTTGGACCTGTGTGGGGAATTCAGAGGATCAGAAACTGTCAGCTAAAAGAGAACTAAAAGAGAATGCTAAATCAGTTTTGTTCAAATCCTGCAACTCTGTGCAAACGCATTCACGTGAAGACTGTCAGTCACTTGAATAGTTCACCTGAAATAAATAATTTTTAGTTAGCATGTTTACATGATTTAAGCAAAAATTGGGACTTTCATTAAAGTTCTTTTATCATAAAGAATTTTTAGAAAGTTCACATGATCATCTTTCTTGCAGAACCTTGTTAGAGACAGCTTAGCATAGCCACATAAAGCAAAACCAGCATCACTGAGATGGTGTTGTGTTGCATTTTATAAACATGAGAGACAAATATTTCAGTCAAGTTGTTCACTTCCCATGATAAATTTCTGTGTTTGTGAGGAAACCAAGATTTTCATTTTATTCTGACATTCTATAATAGAAGAACACCCTCTCCCTTTTTTCTTTTTTTTTCTTTTTTAATTGGGGGCAGGGTGTCAGAGAGGAAGAGAGATGGCTCTGGCTGCTGAACATTAATTAATCTATGGGATTTGGTTTCCACAACAACCAGGCCCCTTAATGTCAAACACGCCTGGAGTGTGCATGGTGCCACTTGGAGCTGTATGACTTGTGCCTGCCTTGCCTGAAACAACACTGCAAATATGCATATTTTTTCTTAACTTGCAGCTACAGCCTGGTTTGTACTATCAGTGTTAGCATTTTGTTGTTTTGTTCATGCATCAGTGAAGCAGAGCTGGAGAACAGCATGCATGTGAAAGTTGTGCGCTCTGAAATCCATGCAGCCCCTGTAGCCGTCTTAGGGTTTCTAATTTCAGCTGAGAAATAATGTAGTTTGCTCTTGTATTTGAATTCTTTTGTTTGAATTGACTATGTACTGTTTAGAATGAATTACACATTAGTCATTTAGCTAATTCAGGATTTTTCTTCCGATTATATTGTGAAGTAATGAGGAACTGTGTGGAAATAATAAACTGGACCAATTACAGGTAAAATTTTCACTTCTGTACTCACACAAGAGTACTTAGACCACTCATGAAGGTAAGGCACTAGGAATAATCTGATAGCAGTTCTATATAATGTTATCTATAAATATTAGAAAATGTAGATGTCAAATTTTAATTTTTGATTATTCCAAATTAACGTAGAAGTTTTATTTCTGCTTCAGCTTCCTATTCTGTTTTGGCAAATATATCCACTTAAATGTGCTTTTGCATTGACAAAATGGTATTAAATGGCCTTTGTGTAAATGAAAATGTAGATTTTAGTCAATATTTAAGTACCTACGAAAGCTTGCAACAGGACTTTAAATAATTTGTCCTACATGTAACATCGATATATTGTTATGGAGTACTTGACAGTTGTCAAATCTGTGTGAATGCAATAGTTGTTCGTAGTCATCAGGAACTGTTGCTCATTTGGGACCCATGAATATTGGTTTATCTCAGTTTCAGACCAAAGACTGTGCTAGAAGTTTAAAACCAAGGTGAATGAATTTACAAAAAGCCCAGAGGCATGAATACTGGCTCTTGCAGCACTGTGCAATTCTTTGGAAAGCCAGCTTTTTCCACCAGGATAGAATATACCCAGGAATGACCTGAAAGCAATGGGAGCTTGAGTATATATGGATTACAGGATCATATCGCAAAATTTCTAGAAGCAGAAGAAACTATGGTTGTGGTTCCCTGCCCAATCGCTGCTGTGTATTGCCCTTAAAGACTTCCAACTGCAAGAGTTAACTTTCAATAAATACTCTGGCACTAAGTCCGTCTACATGTTTACCAGCAGCTCTTGTGATAAGTAAATAGCTGTTGAAGACAACAGTTGGGAGAGTAAATTGTAAAAACTGATCTATATGCTCAGCCATTAGAAGTTTTAGTGTCCCTTTCGCAATGGGAACAAGTTACCTTCAGCATCTCAGTAAAAGTTCTCTTATATAGATGCACTGTAGTGCAGCAAGACAGCCTGATTTCCCAATGTATGTGTGGTTAAGAGCATGGAAGTGCACACTCAGTTTAACATGCTAGTAAATGCGTTGCTGAATCAGGCCATTATGCTCAACCCGTCATGGAACCAAGTCTAAATCAATGTGTCAGAAATGGTGGTTATGCAGCTGTCATGAATTTAGGTAGTTAAAACAGATGAGCTTTTTGTGCTAATGCTCTTCTCTTTTCCCTGTGGAAAGACAAACCTGTATGGAGGGCAGTTTCTTGACAGCTAATTCAAAATCCTGAGCGCAGATCTCTTTGTAATGTGTTTTGCTGGAGGGAGGAAGCAGATGGTAGCCAAATTCATTAAGTCTACCCATGTTTTCCGTCTCTAGATAGGAAGGTACTTTGTCATTCCCTCTAGTCAACTTTTCTCTATCTTATTTCTGGACTGGCTTTATGCAACTCATCACATTAAGGCTGTGTCATAAGATCATGAGATTTGAAAGCCTTTAGGCTATGTAGGACATCTAAAAAAAAATACACATTTTCAATGAAAAGAAATTTGGAAATATTAAGTGTGTCATCAAAAGGAAGTTCAGGGTTTTGATTGTCCTAGGACAGTACTTAGCTACTTTGGGTGCTTAAGGAAGTTACCATTGTCTTCTGGAGCTGCCTGTTGGCCCACAGTGTGCTGTAGGATTGTGTGTGGTTTTCCTGATCTACTGCCTTTGCGCAGGTTTGTGAGGGATCCTCAGAAGACAGCTTTGTGGGCTTTTCCTAAGGTTAATTTTTGTCATACCAGAAGATTAGAGATAGAAGAATGAGCAAGAAGTTGTCTGTTGTAAATTGCTTTGCATGGGGACCTCAAGGGAACTTACTTCCAAAAATCATTACCTAAGTCAGCACCAGGATGTCACTGGTTAGCAATGGAACAACGTCCAAAAAGGTGGAGCGTGGGCTGGGAACTAACAAAATGTATTTTCCTTTTTGTATCGATTCTGTGAAATGAAACATATTGTTGATGAGGAGTGTAGGTAAGAGTTCAAAAGGGAAGTCTGGTCTTGCGTTCTTCTTGGGGAAGTTAATATTTCGTATTTATGTAAGCTTAGAGAATGTCTGTCAGTCATCTTCTTTGCTTAGAACTGTGCATAGTTTCTCCCCATGTTTTCAAAGACATAAATGTCCTCCTGAGGTGAAGAGGATCAAGAGTTTGGTGGCAGGAGGAAAGAGTCTCCCTCGAATGAGCACTTTATGCTGAATTTTCCAGCTGAGTGAGCTATGCACATTCATAGACCTCAAAGAATCTAGTCGAAATCTCCCAAAAATGTGCTACTTGCCATTATCAAATACTCCTTGGTAAGATGATCCCCAACTTTTTATTGCTTTCTCTCTTCTTTTATACGTCACAAAACTCTTCTCTCTTGTCTATTAGTGTTTAAAAGATAACTTCATATCATATAAATGTGTTACTCAAAATAGCTCACAAGTAATACTTAAAGAAGAGTAGAGGTCAAATCTCATGTAATGAGCTCAACCTCAGTGCTCTGTTTTGAGATCTTTGTAGTTCTTACAACTTCCATTTTTTTCTTTACTATAGCTGTTTAGTAATTTAGCACCATGCAATTTGGCCCCCACTTGGTGAAATTTGCTTATAGTGAAAAATTTAAGTAAGTGATTTCTTTACTTGGGACCAGAAAGTTTGTCAGAAGTACAAAAGTGATTGCAGCTGATATTGAAGGTTGAATTGGGACCTGATTTTCTTCGATTTGCCTCAAAACCAAGATAATACCCGTAAGCAAGTCCAGATTCCCATCTACCTAGTACTTTTTTTGATTCATCCTTAGCTGTAAGAACATTATTGCAAAAATGAAAGCATCGGTCTGTTCTAGGCAGCAAAGGCAGTCAAACTGGGAACAGCAGTGTTCATTCTCTCTTGCTTTGCTGCAAGATTTTTTCATTTAAGGTAATTAACATTATGCAGTATTAGCCATTCTAGACCCTGGCAATGTGTTTCTGCAGTCTGTCTCTCATTGCTGCACACCARCCTTTGGAATAGCTTTGGCTGTAGCCCTCTGCAATGCCCTTTTGTTTTGAGCTCCATGTTGATGTTATTAACAAAAGAGTTGTTTCTCTTGCCTAGGAATTAAAGCATCTAAAATGTTCCTTCTCAGATAGCAGCTATGTGGGAACACTTTTCACGTGCTGTGCTGTAGTTCATGGGTTCCCTTCACTCAAAAGGATAGGTCATTTACAGGGACCCCATGCCAGAAACATGACACAAACTCTGAGGTTTACCTCCCAGCAGGGATGTAGGAAGCAATAAAAGTTTAATAATAATAGGAATAGCTTGGGACAGAGCCTGAGAAATAATCCTGAATTCTTGTAAGGGCTTTAGACCCTGTTAGGAGCCTGATCCAACTTCTGGCAAAGTTAATAGCCCTTTGGCAATAGGTGCTTATACAAACTGGATCAGGCCCTCCTCCCCAAGGCTCCCATGCCTGTGCAACTTCCCTAATCCTTTTGATTATGATGCCTTGCTCTCCTCACTTGAGTGAGCTCATAGAGCATTTAGTGACACATAATGAGAATCGTTCCATCAGTCTTGAYAAAACAAAACCCAAAAGGCCATTCTGGACCTTAGCTGGCCCACAGACAGACTTACCCTGGTCTTTGCCTTTGATCTGGCTCCAAACTCTGTAGCATTTTGATCAAAACACTCACGGAGTCAGCATTCTTCCATTAGGTCAGTCCCAGGAGCCCATCACTCTCCCCACTCAAGTGTCCAGGTTCCCCATAAACAACATGAAATATTCTCACACACCAACAGACAAAGTTTCTTTGCATCAATTTTTCTCCCGTTTGTGACAAAAGGCAATTTGGAAACTGTTTAATGTTTTTATAAGCCTGCAAACACAAAAAAGACAGTCAATTCAAAAGACAGACTTGTCTGAAGTTGGCAGATTCACGGTAAACATACCAACCTGGGCATGAGGACATGAATCAGAGCCAGGGGCACCATGACTTGTTCTGCAGTTTTTCCTCTGAAAGTTTCCACACTTGTTCTTGTTTGGCTAGAGATGAACTTGACTTTATTTTACTCCTCAGTGCCCCAGAAAAACTTAGTGCCTCCATGTTGTTAGGGTTTTAAAAATATCCTTTTTTGCTGTTTGTCTTCCAATACACTACAAGTCGGCCAATGAACTGATCCATTTCAAAGCCCAAACTGGCTTGTTATGCTTGTGCCTTCTTGCAGAGCACTACCTGCACTCGTTCTGCATTTAGGGCTATAGATACAGATGCTATGTGTAATATGGCAAGTCCTTAAAAATGTGGTCTTCCAGAACAAGAATGGCATAGAACAATCACCTGAGTGCTGGTCTCTTGCTGTTTAACTATCGGTTCACAGGGTGCTGAGGGCTGGAGTGTTTCTTATTCCTTCACCCCCCTGTGCTCACTGGGGAAAACAGTAAGTGGGCAATGATGTGCCTAGGATTAAACCATAATGTATTGCTTATGCTTTGTCTCAGTCAAAAGGCCGGTGAAAAGCTGCTTTTACGAGCAAAATGAAGTATAAGCTTGCACTGATTGGCATCCTCTTTGGACTGCAGTAGAAAGATTGAGGACCAAATCAGCTCGGACAGCAGAAATGACCTCTTTCCGGAACCTTCCCCCCCCGGTACTTTATTCAGATTTGGCACGGGGGAAAGGTGTGTTATGTCTGTGGATGAGCAAAGGGACTCATTCTGCAAAATCATCGCTCTGGCGTGCCAAACTCCTGCTGCTAGACTGTGGCAAGGCACAAAGCAGATGCCTGATCCCAGATGACGAGGAAATTTGGCTGATGTGGGCCTTGACTTGCAGAGGAGGACAAGGGAACTGATGCTGTAATTGTTTCAGAAAGTAGAGGGGCAGTTCCTCAACACCCTTCCCTGTTTCTCGGGGCTCAGATTAGGGCCTCACGAAAGACTGCTGATGCCAGCACTGGGGACAGGATCGTCTACCTTTTCTTAAAGCTAGGGAATTGCGTGATGAAAGGGCTTCTATTGTCAGCCACCTCCATTAGGCTGCCAGTCGCTCCCTAGCACAAAAAGACTTCTGTTCACTTCCACAGCACTGAATTAGCAATTGCAGACAAACCGACTGACTGACGTGAGCAGAGGCTTGCTGGGACATGGCTGCTGTACCAGCAAAGGCTGCAGGAGCTTTGCTGACTGCAGATAGGCTGCCTTATGGGGTAGTGCCAGCTGATCTGTCATTCATCATGATGAGCCCATCTACGGGGAATATCTTGGTTTTCCTTATTAACGAAGATCAACACAGATGAACCCCAAGGTCCGCAGACAACTGAATGATGCCCCTTTCCTGAACATGCATGTAGAAGGCAATTATCTTTGAAAACAGTCATGCCTCCTTGCTGAGAAGTGCTGACAGCCATCTGAGTCCAACCGACCCGTCACGCTCATACCAGAGATCAACCCAAGCTGCTAAGTTTCAGTCCAGATCCACAGGGATAGCTGGTCTGAAAGATATGGTTTAAGCCCATCTCTGCTTCCTGGTGCTTTGTGTCACCACTGCTTGCCTGGAACAGGATATCAGTCATCACTATGTAGATTTTAAGTGCACTAGATATGTTTCTCCTTTTCCTTGTAACTGCATCTCAGGTAGGCTCCCCTCTCTGTGTTTCCATCTCACCCATAGAGTTCCTGTCTCCTTTCTAGGTCTACTAAGAACCCTCAGCTTTGGCTCGCTTACTAGATCCTCATTCTTGAGGGAGACATGGCTCCATACTTCAGGTGGACTTGCCAAAACTGCCCTCTTTAATGAGACAGAGGTGGAAATCTGTTAAATGCTGGGAAGCATCTTCCCCCTGTGGAGATATTGTCTGTGACTATTTATCATGCTTAGCAGCCCCAGTGAAAAAATATCTTTGTAAATATTTTAAGTTTACATGACAAGAAAGGGCTTGTGTATGTTCATTCACATGGCAGACCTGGAAATAAACTTCTGGTCTTCCCAYTTGCAGCCAGACACTGCCTATATGTGTTTCCACAATTCAGTTACTTTGCTATGAACTTTGAAAAGCATATGATTCCAGGTTTCTTGGACAGTTGAAAGTAGGAAAAGTACAACAGGAACAGACAAGCCCAGCTTATCCAGGACACAGCTTGTTAACATCCTAACCAGTATTCAAGCATAATATTAGTTTTTCACACTTGTAAAAAACACACCAAAAAAAAAAATTAAAACCTCAGTGAAGAATGATTCCTGCTGATAAGAAAATCACTGTGCTTAATTTCATTAATAGAATAGGCTGTGGGATACATTTCAAAGCACAGGGTGAGAAATAAGCTTCCAAATCCCATTAAGAAATAACAGGATTTATGTGCATTCCTCCCATATATTAACTTTCCCCTCTGGAAACGTCTTGTGCTGAGTTGGTGCCATTTTTCAGGCAGGTGCAGTGTTTTGCTGTTCCCACAGACCCCTCCAGATAATCTGCCAGCCTGAAAGCCATTCCCTTTTCTCACTCAAGAATGGGGATTTTCCAATGCATGAATGAATGACAAGTTTGGCTGACAACTGTCATAGCTCCATGTTCTCCTGGGTTTCAGTCACACATTCTGCAGCGATGCTGGGAGCAGTTTTGTGCTGTCCGTATCAGCAGTTAAAATGTTTCTGATGCCAGCCAACAGAGATAGAAGAGATGCCATTTTTCAATAACCCCTATCAACACTGGATCATTTTCTGAACACAAGTTGGCATGTTGGCATGCAGATGTACAACTTAAAATGCTGAAGTCTTTAGGCAGTTGGCTTATATTATCAGTGAGGTCTGTTTTTATTAGCACTATCAGAGGTTTTTCTGCTTTTCAATGAAGGCAACTTTTTGATGTTATGCCAAATGTTTACATTTGTCATTACTTAAAAGTTTTCATGACTTTTAAGGGCATAGATAAATGGAAAATGTTGATTCATGTAAAAATAGAGCTAAAAACTTGAGTTTGCCAAAGAAATGGGAAATGTATCCATTTCAAAATGTGCAAAACGGGAACAGTTTCATGGGGTGGAGGGAGGCCACAAGGATCTCTGGGAACCCCGACAACAATCCTTGTTGCAAGCAGCTGCATGAGAAATGTTTATTCAGAAGAGTTGAAAGAGCATCCAGTCCGCTGTGTGCTGCAGAAAAACTTCTAACACCTATAGGGAAGTGCTGACTTTGTGCTAAAGACCATTAATGACAGCTACTTGAAAGTATTTTTCTTGTTCTTCTGTTCAGCTTGTAATCAGTCCTTATTTTTTCTATAACGGCAAWGCCAGCAGGTCACAGTTGAAGACTGGGACCCCATTGTGCTAGCTACTGTTTATGAGTGTAATAAAAAGATCTGCTTCAGGGGGTTCAGAATATATAGATGTGATACGCTCATAAGATGCAAATATAAAAATCAAATACGGCAATGAGTGAATAGTGAAGCAAGGGTGAGTGAGTCTGCAAATGCACCAGCGACTTTACTACCTTGTATAATAATTCTGTTGCTCAGAATTTGTAAGTTTTTGAACGTTGGGTTTAGAGATGCTTATAATTATTATCTGAATATTCCTATCCGTGGAAATTTGCAGTAGCGCTGGGTCCATTTTTTACTTACTTTTTAGTTTTCTTGAAAAATATGCATTATTTAAATGAATGCTTGATTTAGAAAAGTGAATTAGTCCTTAATGTCAGACATTGCATTTTTGTATGTTGATTGATGACCAATCTTGCCAGTGGACTGAGAGAGATCCACGTTTCTCAAATGCAGTCTCACAGAAACTAGGAAATGAGCTGATGGAATTCAGATTAAAGACCTGGCAGTTTTCCAGGAACAAATACATGGCAAGACACATTTCTAGTTTCAAGAGAGAGACTTGAACCGCAGAAAAAAATGTGAAACATTTGGAGAGAAAGAGGTGGGGTTGCAGGGGGAATCTTCGTTTTATGAATGATCCTCCCCTTCTCTTGTCCTGCTTCATTTCATGTTTGAAAAAAAAAAAAAAGCAGTTGCCAGTGTTTGTTGAATAGTGTCRGTGCAGAAGGGATGCAGCCACTGACCTGACTATAAGGCAACAGCAAAAGGTTAGAAGAATTAGTCTTGTACTGCAGACTTGTATTAAGAGTTGTATTGTGGTCTTGTTGGCACAAAGCCTGCAATTAAATAAGTTGTTGGCGCGCTTCCCTAGGTTAAATTACTACCACTGTTCCCCCTGCTTGCAAGTCAATGAATACAACACTTTTGGGGAGGCAAGTTAAAAACATTTTTGTTCTTCTGGGATACTGCACATTGCTGATTTCAAACTAAGAGGTTTCCACAGGCTTTCCAAGTAGCCCTCCGTTGTTGTTCTAGCTGTAGAAACGGCCCATGCAAACTAACGCTGGAATAACCCAGGCTGGGAAGGAGGTGGGTGAGGGGGAAGATGCAACAAAAGACTGATGTAGAAACAAATGCCCTGAGAAGGGTCCTTGCTTTTTCTCATGCCAGGAGCTATGGATGTTTCTAGCATTGGGCTATTGTTGGGGAGGATTAAGTTTCCCTCACAGCTTCATCAGGGGCAACTTACCCTTTTTATTAGCCTGGAAAGTCAGCCACGCATGCGGGAGGGGTGGGGGGGTCCTGCCTACCCCTGCCCAGAAGTGCAAAGCAGCCTTTCTTTTTTCAGACCAAGGCCCTCCTCCTGCTCCTGCTTTAAGTCAGTGGCAATTGGCTTTGGTCAACGGGCCCAGGCACCCCTCTTTGCTGTTCGGCTGGGGCTGCTCGGAGCAGTAGACCTACCCAATCCTACTTGCCGGAAAACTTCCTATTTACAAATTATTGACAGTTCCTTCTATTTTGGAAAAAGGAATCCTTACACTTCCTCTCAAGTCGGTCTCTAATTTAGCAACAGAATTTGGCCCACCAAACAGCAGCTTTTACTGAAGGAGGACTACAGGATAATGTAAATTCATGCTGTTGTTAAAGGTAAATGGCATTTCTATATGAACACACTCTGATACATTTGCATTTGTTGTGCAGATAACAGGACAGTAACTGAGAAGATATTAGTACTACACCTGGCTTCCTCTTTCTTTCCTCTGAGGAAATAAAAGTTTTCTGAAGCTACCACTAGTTTTGGGCAACTCCATTTTTAGGGCCAACCTTTATGATAGCTTCATTTCTCTTGATTTTTAGAAGCCCTTTGCTTAGTTCTCCCTGAGAACCRGGCTCCTACTGAAGTCAATAGTTGAGAAAAAGGAGATCCCTGGGATAAAACTTTCTCATCCAAATGCAAATGAATTTAATACACCTTTTTGAATAGAAATTGAAATTATATGAAAATTAAACTGCAACAGCAGGAGGGAAGGAAGAAGCAGCAGGGCCGACTCAAGGTTTCTCATCCATGCAGGTAAAACTGAATTATGCTTCCCAGGGAGGAGGGATTGGGACTAGGCCAGGCAGGGGCTGTTCCTGCCACTGGAGGGAGGGAAGATGGCAGACAGCAGGGGGAAGTGGCCTAGACAGTCAAGCTTTTTGTAAACGCGTTTAACCATGTCGATTCCTTACGATAGGGCCCAGCATGAGAAGGCCTTCCTTTATGCTCTGGGTCCTTGGCAGCTCTGACCTGCGTTGAAACCCTAAATCGCTGGGAAGCTACTACCTATAGGGCTCAACTGCTGCAGTACCTGGGCTCAATTTTGAGTGGCTGACCCCAAGTGCCGGGCAGAGCGCGGATCAGAAAGGGGCACGATTCCTTCTCGTGGCCTCAGGTGGGCAGATGAGCATGATAACGTTCCTGGCCTTTTTATTGCTACTTGTGCTGGCCTTGCCTTTCACTAAGGAGTAGATCTAAAAATCGCTTTTACTCTACATGGTAGCATATTCATAACATTTTTTTTCTACAGTGCTTTCAGTAAAGCTAGGGCATCCACCGCAGTCTGACATCCTTTCGTGACCTTCATTTTCTGTGCTGTTAGCTGCCTCCTGCAGCAGGGAGTAGAAGAGTTTGTCATTCCAGCGTGCAGCACCAGAGAAGCATGCAAAATAACCCTCCCTCTTACAACAGGGACAAAACCGTTGGCCTTTTCATAACTTCATGGGGATGTTTTTTCTGTGCTTTCCTTGTTCATGTGCAGCATGACAGTCCTCCCACCCCAGTGGTTAAGATATTCTGGCTGGCCATCATCTTTTTATCTTTGCAGACTGTATTAGTGAAGAAGGTATTTCTCTGTCTTAATTTGGATTTCAACAGGGATAATTACTGGGGAATCGTACCTCCCAGTGAGTCTGAGGACTTAGATTGTCACTCTGTTCTTTCAGTAAAGATTCAAAGCTGAGTATTTTTCTGTTTTGTGACTATTGGTAGCATGTGAAAGAAGAGGTAGGCCTCAGTTTGAGAAACTTTTGCGTGTAACACAATGATTTTCTGAGAGGGGAGGACTGGCTGTTTACAGAAACATGATTACACGGTACCTTAATCTGTGTTTTCCTGAAGACTGCATGTGGGCCTTTTCTCTCAGTGCAACTCATGCTTGCATGCAGCATTTCTCTTAAGCTGTTTTCAATTTCATACGCAGGCGCAAAGAAGGAAAGATGGGGTGTGTGGTTGACACCTGAAAGCTGAGACTTGTTGTGTGACATTGGCCAGGTCAGTCTCTGCCTCCATTGGCTTGGTTTCTATCTAATAATGAGGCTAAAATCTCTTTCTTCTGTTCATGTGTAAATGTCGTGAGCCAAATTCTGCACTGGTGTCATTTGGAACAAGGGCCAGCCTCCCAGCTCAGAGCAGGATGTCGACTGTCTCTGACTGCATCTTCGTGCAGCCCTGACAGCAAAGGGACCCTGATTTTGGCTGCAGTCTTTATAGATTACTGTAGTTTGTTGTAGAATATATCCATGATATATGTCTACCCATGGGCTTTGAAAAGTGCAAAGTGGCTTTGTCACGCTGAAGATTTACTGAAAATCGTTTTCTCATTCTTGTCCTGCTGATCCAATACACAGAGAGTGTTTCAGAAGACTGGTTCCTTACTTTGAGTTCCTTGAATCAAATGTTAATAGCTAAATACATTTAGAGGTTTCCCTGCCCACCAATTTCATRTTCTTTTTGTGGCTTATATCAGGGTTTAATAGAGTGATACATTGTGAGTCACTAGCACTTCAAATAGAGGTTGGAGAGTTAGCAGAAAGGAGCAAGCAGAAACAAAAGTCTGCTTGAGTGACTGCATCTTTACAACACCTTGTGTATCTCGTCAGCTGCTTAAACAAAAGGTTCCTCTGCTGCTCAGAGTTGAGGAGAACCCAGGGTGAACATCTATTGTTCCATACGTTTTATTATTCTCGGGCTGTGATCTTGTCAGCTCTCATTAGCTCAACAGGTTGGACTGTGTCAGTCCTTGGATGGGAGACTTTGAAATGCTACGAGAAATGGCACGAAGGGGCTCAGTCCATGGCCCTACCCCCTCTGAGTCGATACTGAATCACTGACCCATCAGAGATGAGGTGGGGAGGGTGCGATAGTGCTGCTGTATGGGACATGCTGGCTTTCCGTGAGGAGAGATAATAGAAGGCCAGTCAGTGGCATATTTTACTAGAACAGAGGTGTGATCCCCGGAGCCAAATTCCTTCTAGGATAAGTTGCATACCAACTCCAGGGCCATCCTGTTATTTTTATGGTGCTCTAGAGCTGCTAAGGGTGGTTGGTGACTGCTGTGAGATACTTTGGTTGCAGATGGCAGTGCCTGCAATGAAATGAAATGAAATTTATATACGTACGGGTGTGTACGTGTGAATCTGAGTGCCAGTGTTGTGAGACTCCCTACAACTGTGGGATATCATTGGCGATCTTTAATAGCAATACCTAGAAATAGATGCTTCCAAATGATAGAAGTCGATGCGTATCGGGATCAGGTTTGCATGTGACATCTTACCTTTGTACCGTGGTGGCTTCATCTGTTGTTTTCAGACAACACTGGTAATGACTGCCTAAGTAATTATGGAGGAGCACCTGATTACACAGCAGATAAGCTGAAGTAAAAACTTCAGGAACTGGCAGTGGCTATTTGCAAGGCAGGTTTGTTGTGCTGGAGTATGTGTTTAGACTATTTCCAAATACAATGTAATTCAAGGTCAAAAGACATGAATGAATACGTGTTCTATAAGTTGGTGGTCTGCGAGCCAGGTAAGGAAGCCCAAGTAAGGAAGACACCTCTCTGAACATGAGAGATTGCACTTTCCAAACACCACATATATTCCCCCCCCCCAAAAAAAAAAAAAGGGTAGACAAAAGGAAAACGTGGTTGTCTCATAGCTGCTCAACAGGCGTCTCTGAGATCCTCCTGGCAAGATCAACTGAAGCTGAATTCATCATTGTTTGGCTTGTGTCACCCAGCTGGTTGGGTCAGAGAGCTTCTCTGACCTGAGCCCGCGAGTGATGGACAGGTCTGTAGAGGGCATTATCACAACATAATCAAAAGGAATGAAAGGAAAACCATGTGCCTTTCTTAACTTTTTTTTCCCTGTCCCCCAAATCTTTAGGATAATACATCTTTTTTCTTATCTTACCCTGAATTCATTAATGCTTCTGTTATGTAATAAGGTTCTCACAGCAAAATATAGCCTGTAGAGAAGTAATGGAGCTCTTCCAAAGATCCACAAAGATTCTCTTGAGCTATTAAAGAAGCATTAATCATGGTCAGAAATATTTCCTGCTGGGTTGTAGTGTGCTGTTTGGTTTCCTCCAACCCTCAGGCACTAGTGGAAATTCCAGCTGACGAGGAGGTGGTTTCTCTACTGGTTTAAGTTAGCTAAATGGATTTTGAAGAAGAACAGAGGATCTGTAGGTTCTTAGTGCTATTACTGCTCTTGCCAAAACCAACAGCAGCCAGAGAAAAAGTGCTGGAAACCCAAAGAGCCTGGTGGAAAGTCAGGAGAAGACCAGAGAAAGATACAGATATACAAAACGATAAAGGAATTACAGGCCAACAGAATTCTATGTGTGTTGCTGGATGGGGGGAGAAGGGGGAGACGTGTGTTTGGAGCAGGTGGTGTCCAGAGTTTGGTTGTTCATTTGATTTGCCGTTTTTAGTTACAATATATTGATAATGGTGTGAGGGTTTTCTTTTTTTTAATGCATGTAAAACTTAAAGAATGTGGAACTATGAAATCTTTTTGGTTTGGCATCATATACAAAGAGACTTGTGGACCCTGAGCCAAAATTATGTCAAGACAGAAACAATGGAAAAATGCTGGGGTTTGTGTTGATCAGAAAAGTTTTGTTTGACCCTTTGCAACAAACACAGGCGAACTTTGAAAGGAAAATAACATTGCAAAACAAAACTGAAATATTCTGTTTTAAAAATGCCAAAGTTAAATGTTTCAACCCTTTTAAAATATCCCTTCTTCCCTGCTGTTCAGGGATCAATATGATTTACTGGATTTAACCTGTATGTGCAAGCAACCTTGTTCTTGCCACTCAAAATCACATTGTAACAAAGTTATTACTTGCTAAATAATGCTGTTCAGCTCTTGTCAAAATCTGACTTTAAAAATAAAACTGTTCTTGAATGTGAAACAGTTCAGAGCTCATAAAATCTGTGCAGACTTTCCTCGTTAACTTTATGGTTTGTTTTGACATTTTGTCCTTTAGTGAAAAGAGCTGAAACTTGCTGGGATCCACCTTCGAGACCCTCTTAGAGGTGGAGGGWTATACTAAGCCCATAGGAATGCTTAGGTAGCGGTGTAGCATTGTCATGAAGAACTGGATGTGGTAATAWCCCTGGATATTATTCCAGTTCCGTTCATATTTCTAGTGCACTTGTGAAGCTTCAGAACACATCTTTTATAAAGGGCATGTAACAATATCCACCAGTTTGGGCTGTTAGTCTTTTTTTGTTATTTGTATTGTGCATAGGAGTAATAATGATGGATTGGAATCACCCTGTGCTGTACAGACCGAGCTGAAAACAGTAATTGCTGAGAGAGGAACTGGAGGAAGTGTGTCTCAGACCAGCAGAGTTTTCAGGCATGTTCAAAAATGCATCAAGAGCTGGTGCAGCACTTCAGCGCCTGCCCAGATTCTCACAGCCAGCCCTACCTCCATGCGCAGCATTGCAGTGAGGCCGTAATGAGCGCTCACCTGCTCGCTGGGGAGAAGACACAGGGCCTGTGGCTAATGGCTATGTAAAATTAATAATAGAAAAGGGAGTGGCAGTCAGGAAAAGCAATACTGGCTGACAAATGCAGGCTTGGTTTTGCCRTGTGGTGTTGCTGGTGGTGTTCCAGTGTGAGAGGTGTCAGCAGGAGGATCCCAAAACACAGAGTCATTCAGGACTGCAGACGACTGCTTCCTGGTTTCATACAAAAAGCTTGCTTTTTTTTCTTTTTTTTTTTTTTTCCCTCCCCCTGAGAGCTTCATATTTCTGTTTGCAAGAAATACTGATTCATTTTATCCTTGACTACTGACAGTGTGTCACAATGGATAACAAAAAATGTTTCATGGGCCCCTTGATCACTGTAGCCTATGGAATAATGTGAATCAAACTGGGGTTAGTCATCCGGTCAGGGATACAGGTGAATGAATCCTTTGTTCTTCTTGCACAGGTGAAGTTATATTTATGAGGTACCGCTCATGTTAAGGAGGACCCAGTTTATAATATATATCAATTATCGTTGATTCTGAAAGGGCAGTTTGGGCTCTGCCAAGTGGCATGTTGTTTGAAAGAAAAGGCGTCTCACATGAGTATTGGCGTTATGAACAGATGTTATTGGTAAATAATGATATTCATGTGATAAATATTTATTAATTTGCATTTTGAATGTGTATGCTGCATGCTGCTTAAGAGTAGAAGGGCATTCTACACTGGTAGCCATTATCTGCTCTACTTGATGTACACCCTGCAAGGAAGGGACTTGTAATGACCTTTTCAATGAGAAACAGTCAGTGTCACCTTCTCTAAGCCTTAGGCGTGTGTGCAACTGAATACTTTGCTGAGGGGATCTGGCATCTCTGTTTAGAGACTAAGGCAGGAGATAAGTATTTCTTTCTTGTATCAAGTATTTGTGGCTTGTAGTTTTTTCCTTCACGTGCACCCAGGAGGACGTCTGAAAACAGCACTGAGCACCAGCAAAAATGAGTAAATGCATTTTTGGAGACAGTGATGATCACTGATGGAGAGGAGTGTGATGGAGAGTGGGACATACAAAACCGTCCATTACACATCCCCAAAAGGCATTGTCACCTAAATACAGGTTTGATGTGCTGTCTTCGTGCGCTGGGCTTTTTTGGCTGCTTAGCAAGTTGAATAAGGCTGCTGTTATTGTATAACCTCTTTTTCGGATCCAATGTGGTGAATCTAGTCACTCTCTGGGAGTTCCTGTGCTTCTTACTGCCTTGGAGTCTATTGTGAGAAGTTTTAGATGAACCATAGGTGTGGAAAAAAGAGGATTACTTCTGAAAATAATTCCTCCTGTTCCCTCTCTTATTTGGAATTGACAGAGATTTTTTGCCACATTGGGAAATAAACACTAACAAAAGCCTAAGCTCTTCGTAGCTTAGTGTCACAATACCTAAAGGTGGTCGCTTTTTACCTTTCTGACTCCCAGGAATGCATCCTCAGGGCACATACTGGAACAAAATGTGTGTGTCCTATTCTCTCTCTTTCTTTCTATATCCTGAATAAGGAAGGTAAACATACATTGTCATATACCATCTATCTTTTTATTCCACCTATAAACAGTGTGGCACTGCCAGGGCATGCGAGGGAAAGATCACATAAAGACAAGACTGCGAAACAACCACCCTCTTAATCCATTTCCTTATGTATGAAAGGCATTTTTTGCAGCCCTTCCTTATCCGATACACATCCATGAAATTATTTCTGTACCATAGTCTTCCTAGGCTTTCCTTGGCTGTCTGTAAAACACTGGCCTGATACAAAACCTACCCTATCCCTCTACTGCATTTCCAATAAACCGCACTCTCAAAAATCTACAGGGGAGACTGGGGAGGAAGATATTTCTCTTTCCTTATTATTATTAGTAACTGGAGCTGAGTGAAAATTGTTTTTTCAGGCCACTGGACTTTAAAAAAATATTTGCAGTTGATCCAGATGTTTTGTTTCAATAACAGTTTCACTCTTGAGGATCCCCCAAAATAATTTCATCATCTATAATAGAATCAAAGGAAATAATTAAGTCTGAATTTAAACTGAAAATTTGAAACTTTCTGTTTTAAAAATACTGAACTTTGGGCTTTTTTTTTTTTTTTTAAGAATATTATATCAAAATCAATGTGTATTTGGAAAATGTTCCCACTACTAACATGCCACCAGTGGGACTTAATCTTGTAAGTCACATAAGCATTAGAAGGGCTTACTAGCTTTACAGTCTTTAAAGCACACTAGACAAGAACTGGATTCACAGAAACACTTTGAATCCAGGGAGATTTCCCTGGTCCTTACTTGTAGGACCAAGCACTATCAGAAATGTGACACACTCATTCTGATTCCCTGCTGGCTCACTTACTAATTTTACTTACTTACTAACTTACTGCTCTTACTTACTAATACCTGGCAGCTCCCACCCTGGGTGGGTTTCCACGCAGAGAGGAGGTTGTGGCCCCACGAGTATGCCAGTGAAGAGAAGCAGGGAGAGAAGTACTGTGAGGTTATCCTGGTTTGATGACCACCGCCTTGGGGACCTCCACAGGCAAACAGAAGCTCCTGCTGCCTGTGCTAACACTCAGCTCTAAGCAGGTGGCTGTGAAGAAGCTGGGTAAGGCCAAGAGGGAGACACTGTGCTGAACGTTAGTGCTTAACCTCCGCCCACGCCCCGCTGCCAAAACCTTGTTATTTCAACTATTCCAAAGAACTCCTAAGATTTCTCTCTAAATCTAGGGGTAGCACTGATCCAGGGAAAGGGATTTGAGTAGTTTTAGGCCTTGTCAGTAGAGTGGCTTGTGAGAGTGAAGCAGCTTTTCTTAAAGCCGGTGTATTTATACCAGTCTAGTATTTCTGTGCCAAGGTAAGCTGCTGACTTTGCACTAGATTCACCCATATAGCCTCCGTTTGCAGTGGCGCCGTTTGCGTGTGTTAGAGTAGCACAGACATCCCTAGCCGAACGGACCTGTAGTTCTCCCATGGCTGAGACCGAAGGTGAGACAGCTGAGAACCCAAACTGACACTCGCCAGAAATTTATATTCCTTTGCTGTTCAGGGCTCAGTTTTGCATGGCCCCCACCTAGGTTACCTAGCTCTGTCCCTGGCTGTGCTTGTCACTTCATGTTTGGCAGCTAAATGTGGCTCCTTATCATGACCCTGGCTGAGCATGCCACGGAAATGGAAACTACATGGGTGCTGGATGCTCAACATAACCCTTGAGCAGCCCACAGCCGTGTCAGCCTGAAGGTGTTTCTGCTCAACCTCATTCTCAGATGAGTATTGAGATGGCTGCAGTTCCTGGCCCCCAAGTGCTGCCTGCCTCCCTCCCCAGGGCCTGCCTTGGCCGAGGAGTCATCAAGGTTAACCGAGGACAGCTGCCGTGTACAGGACGCTGGCTTGCTCCCCTGCGGCCTCACGCTTCTCCTCCCTACATGAAACCTGGGAGCAGGTAGCAGGGTATTCCAGAGGGGGATGGGAGCACAAGCCAGACATCTCTGGGATCTGCACGTGTGTGCGCTAATGAGGTCCAGAGGTGATGCCAGCCGGCTATCCCAAAGTGTAATTTGCACGAGTGCACCAAGAATGCACCAGCTATTCAGCGATAATAAGTTTTTATAACCACACGTTTCTGCCCATGTCAAATTTTATACCCATTCAGCTGCTAAAATCCATGGAATTTGACACTGGGGAAACAATCATGTTTGAGAAGAGCTCATACAAAGGGGAGCTCACATTGCTTCCCTGCTAGAGCTTGAGCAGCTGATTGGCTTTTCTAACACAATAGCACACATTTATTCCTAAAGCAAGATTAAAATTTAGAAGAAGAAAGATTAGTTGGCAAGATTAAAATAGAAAACATTCTTAGAGAGTTGCAGTGACCATAGAGAAATATCTGCTCCCCGCAACTGTAGAGGCAAAACCAGATTTTTCTTTCACAGTTTTGGCTGGTGGAATTCTACAAATGCACAAATGRGAGCCTCGTCTGTCCTCACCTCAGAAATCCCGTTATTTTGTCTAACGCTACTAATGTGGGCAAAGTAAAACGTGCTTGAGGGTATGGATAAGATGAGCAAACAGAAAAGAACGATGTTCCTAGAGGCCTTGGTATCCAAATACTAAAAAATAGCGGAAAATGCTGATGTGCCCAAGGGGGATTCACACCGAAGTGGGAGTGGAATGTGACGACTTCTCCATTAGAAACATCCGCTGTAAGCTAGAATATTCCTGCTGTAGAAAACGGCTGGTGAGAGAGCCTCAGTGCTGTGAAGGAGGGACAAGGGAGAGAAATGGGGCTTGAGAATGAAGAGAGACTAGGGATCAGGATGGTGTGAAAACAGAGAAGAAAACAAGAAACAAAAGTGCTCAGACTTCCTCTTCACAGGGTAACTTTTAATTTATTTGGCTAAAATTCATATACCCAAGGCCTAAGCTTTTCCCTGCTCAGGCAAGGTGAACAGGCAGTGTCAGGTCTCAGCAGGCGTAAATCAGCATCGTTTTATTGAGGTCAGGAGGCTCACCCTCATGTACATCACTGGTCACCTCTTCCTGCTGTTTAACGCTGTCTTCCAGTACTATCTATTCCTTAGTTTAAACAAAAATGCTGCTGGAATTAAGTATCCCCCTCTCTCTGGGAAGGTCACCATTGCACTAGGAACAAGGTGTCGTACTTCTCAAAGAGAAAAAAAGCTCTTAGACGAACCCTTTTTTGTGTGTGTTGCCTTCCTGAACAAAGTATTAAGTACAGGAGATGAATGCACTAAAATTTCATTTCCCACACTGCTAGTCTGATATCAGTTTACCACAATAACCACTCTCTGGAAAAATAAACATTAGCTGAGAAGAAGACAAACTGCAAAATACAAAGAGATGAAATATTAAGGAAATGGTGAGAAGTCACTTGAGCTTGTATAGTAGCACTTAACTTTCTCACCCCAAAGGCTCAAGTGAGGTCGACAGAGTTACTGAAACTCATTAACCATGAATCTATTGTTCACTTTAAGCTTTTTCTACGTGGTGATCGATACTTCAAAAACTGTGTGGGAACTGAAGGGAGATTAGGAACAAATAAAAGTGAAACCAGATTGCAGGCCTGATCCTTTCTCCACTGTGCCTTTGTGCTCTGCTGGAGGACCAAGGAGCTTGTGCTCAAAATCTGATTCCATCTCTGGTCTTTGCTCTCCTCGTCCTTTGTCTCACTTGTGTTTCAGCCTGGAAGAAACTCTAGCAAGCTGTTGAGGGTAAAACAAACTTTCATACTCTTCCCTGAAAAACTTTGTCTTTCACAATGGTAATGTACAGTGCCTGCTGCACTAAGGAGTATAAATTTGCAGCTTGGGTTTTTCAATAAGCTTGGGCGTATATACAGTCATTTTTCTGATCCAAAGCAATGCTGTACCCTCCGATATTACAACACCAGAGCAACCTGCTATGGGAAAGCCTGCAGTTTTCAGTCTGAGAATTCAGATCAGCAACACGTGTATTACCAGTTCAGGACAGAAGCTCTCTGTAGGAAAATGCTCATGCTTGAACTCAGTCCACTGACACATGGTGATGCATGATGACAGCAGTGGTTTTCAGCTGTAGCAGGTAGCAAGGTAATATTGGTAATAGTTGCAGATGATGCATGTTGAGACTTAAATGGACACAGAAGGCTTTTTAAACTGTTTCTTATGAGCATGGTGTAGTTGTCCAGTCCCATGTAGCTTTAACGTACTAGCACGGTAGCAGTCCAAACAAGGCTGAAGAACAGCAATAATATTTTGACAGAGCGTGAAAGGCAACTGTAGCGGTAGCCCTTCCTCCCCTTGTGAGGTAGCAGTGCCCTGTCTGGCTGTGAGCCTCTTGCCACCACCTCCGCAGCTCCCTCCAGCCACAGTGGGGCTCTTCACACTCCCACGGGCTGGATCTTTGCAGATCTCTCGAAAGGTAGCTTTTCTCTTGTGCTGAGCCAAATATTTGCATAACCCTGGGTATGTTAAGTCCTTACTCTAACCTGATCACCTCCACTACATGCAGGATGCCAGGTTTTGCTTAAGAAAGACATTATAGATGACCTTACCTTCCCGTCCTCTGCCCTTAATTCTCTTTTCAAACATTCAAGTCTTTCGCTGATTATTGTTCCCCCTTGTGCAACAAGGGCTTTAAAACTAGGATTGCTGAGTGCATCTGAGAAGGGCATGATGAACACTGAGGGTGGAAATCTGCTCTTGAAATTGTCCTGTGGTAAACCTGGAAAGAGTCAATGAAATGACATTAGTATTTCTTCTGCTCTGCACTGACGCAACTGAAGCAGAATTTGGTTCAAGCTATTTGCGTGTGAAATGGAAGACCATTATTATCTGCTTGGAGAAACTGAGACACGGCAAAGTTGTCTGAGGACAGGCCTTGGGAATTGGCCAACGTCCCAAGCCTGTGCTATGGCAGCAAAAGGCAGCATTTTTTCATCTGAGCGGCTTCTCTCCGAGCAGCAAGGGAAGTAACCCCTTTTCTGTCTGATACCTTTGCCTCAACTGGACTTTGAATTAGCTGGTGGTGAGAGAAAGAGAAGTGGGAGCTGAGGCTGAGTTRTGAAGAAGGGATCTTTCATAGGATGCAGAGGCCAGTCTCAGGAAAAGGTCTGTCTCACTCTGGGGAGGGGTTTAAATGACCTTACTCTCTCTTTTGAGTTAAAAGATGAGCTGGTTTGAGCTTATTTCAGCACACTCAGATTTCTCTTTCCCCAGATGGAGATACTGACTCAGAGCCCGGAGTGGGCTGATGGGAAGGAGAGTGAACGGATTATGGGCTGGAAACAGGGAAGACAACTGAGTACCACTGTCAGCTTGTCTGGGCTGGTTCAGAGGCAGTGAAAGGACAGGCTTGCTGCATCATCCTATCTGGGGAAAATAAAAAAAGAGGGAGGAATTGTATGCATAAAGTAGAGTTCATTACTGCTCCCAGAAATAAAATATGATGGCATTTTCCCTTCAGTTCAAAAGAAAAACATGTGTGATGCTGAATAACAATGTGACCTTATTCCTAGATCCTGGGCCAATTTTGCCTCCTCCCTCAACCCCATGAAAGCTACCTGATTCACCAAATTCATCAAGTATGATGTATGTAGGAATGATGTCCGGAGGCAAACACATTGATCCTGGAACTGGAACAACCCCAGGTTCTCAGCTGAGATATTGGCTGGTGTTTTTTTCTTCCATTCTTTTTTTCTTTGCAGTGAATGATGTGTCCCTAAGGTACAGAACTAATTACAGCAGGCATATTGCTCTCTCACAAAGGAAAGACTCAGGAATTCTGATAGGTGGTATTAGATATAAAGCTCAGGCATCATGTTCAGCAGGGTTTTGGGAGAAAATCACATTCAAGTCATCTTTCGGGCTAGGTCCTTTGGAAAATTCACTTGCAAAGTTGCGGTGTGATTTTCCTGCCTTGCCCTGCTCTTTGAGGAAAGATGCCAGCAAGACCAGAGTGGGGGGCTCTGTTATTTTTATTCTTAGGAAGCCAGCTTATGGGGATAGAAATTCAGCAGAGGGAAAACTGAGTAGAAGTGGCATCATCTTTTGACAGAATTTCATGTACTGCCTCGGCAGCGCATTCAGCACTGTGAGCTGACATTTCGAAGAGGAGGCAGTATGAAAAAAATGCAAGGAAAGTAGAAAAATGCATCATTCAGTCATTCAGTTTAGTGAGCTCTTTTGCTACACAAAGCAAGAGTCCCACAGGTTTTGTTCAGAGAGGAGCCTTTCCTTCGAAAAGGCAAGTTTGGCAAGGGCTACTTCTCATCTTATCCCAAGTGGGAAGGAAGAAATATCTGTTGGCTGACATTTGCTTAAAGATCAGCCACTTCCATCTTTGCTTGTGTGACTGGAAAGGATCACAAAAGGGTTTGATTAAGCAACACCATGGCTATTTGCATGGTTGAAAGACTGGTTCCAAAACTAAAAGTTTAAAGACTGCTCAATGGATGGGGTGTCTGTACCGTACAACAAGCTGCTGTCATCACCACTATTAGACAAGAATGTTTTGCAAGATGCAGGACTTATAATGGGCTTAGATTCTCGGGTGTATATAATGAAACAGGCTAATTAAGCTAAAATCTGAGTTTGTACTTTTCAGCTTTTGCTGTTCCATGCACTCTTTATTCTTAATGTTGAGGGAAGGAAGCAATAGGTTATATATTTCAACTCTACCGTCTTTTCTGCTGTATTGATTCTGAATGCCTAGCTAATTTATAGGTACTTCAGTCTCTCACTTCTGTTTGCATCTAATTTATTCATAACAACGGACAATCTGAACATGTAAATCTCACATTTGCATATGCTTTTGTGTCTTGAGTTATTCCTCTCAGGGTCTGTGCATATGTAATCTTGAGGGATGCTTAACTGAATGTTTGAAACCCCATTACAGTAATTGCCCACGGTGTACTTTATTAGCAGATGGCATTCCTCTATGACTCTTTCTCCTCCTTGCGAGAAGGTGAACTTGCAGTGTAGAGTATCAGTGTTGCCATTTGTCGTATCTACCATATATCTTAGCCTGACACTTCAGACAAAAAGATGTAATTGCCAAATGCGTCAGCCTTCTCCTGAGGCCTTTAAATGCAGGAAGGGTGGCCGGTGGAGAGAGATGTGTGGAGAGAGGCTAGTTGGGGGTGAGGGTGAAATGGCAGTGACACTATGTTCCTCAGCACCTCCTCTTTGTCCTCGAGCATTTGTGGAAGCTACTGAGTAAATATCATCTTGGAGAAACAGAATCCAGACTCCACAAAAGGTGTTTGTAAGCCGTGATCTCATGGTGCTCAGAGGATAATGGTGGGAGAGCGAAACCGGTGGGAGCTCGCTTTTTCTGATGAGACAAGGAGGAGGTTTGCTGGGTAACTAAGATCACTGGAATTGGCAAGTTTTCTTTTGGTTCTTTTTCTTAGCTTTGTATCAATCTGCTCAGTACTGGATTTCTTTGCTGATTGCAAACTACCAAGGATGTAAAATGCTCCTGTGATGTTTGCTGCTCTGTCTTAGCCTTTGATCTCTGTGAGCATGGAAAAGTCTAATCTGCTGAAAGCACTTGCAATTTCCTGTTGTCTGTGATGCTGAAAGCAATGGAGTGCTGAGAAAAGGGGCTGGGTGGTCACATATGGATACATTTCCAGCCTAAGGATATCAGAATAGCTCCAGTGACTGCAAAGTCCAGTTTGCATGAGCTGGGGAGCTGGACTCCATGATACATGGTTTAGTTCCGTGAACGCAGTGAACTAGCTGAATACAGTGAATCCTGTGGGCCATTTTCTGAACCTTTATAAATTGGCATCGTTCTGCTGAGGTAGTGGAGCAAGGCAATGCGAGAACTGCTGGATTTTTGCATCTGGTTTGTGTACTTGTATTGATAAGTAAAATGTTGCATCAACTGAGTTTAATGCATTTTCCTGTTGTACTGGGTGATATGGATGCATTTCTTTCTTCCTCATCAATCCAGTAGTCAAATTGTGTTTCTAGAAATGTGTTCTGTTCCCATAGTACCTTACGATTCATAAGGAATTATCTATATATAATATTTTCGTGCCTATTTCCATACTGATTTCACCTGCATACTTTTGGGGAGCAGGGTCTTTATACTGCCTTCCTCTCTGTACTTCCTGAATTAAAGAAACATTTGTGGGAATGAGATACTGTAGTATCTCAAAAGGAGCTTGGCACCTAAATGTATTGTTAGTATCTGGGCAAAAGCCACTGTTTTAAAAACTAGGTTTTAAATCAAAGCATTAGGTTTGCAGCTTTGCCACAGACTCGTAATTTCTTCCTGGTCCAAGGAAAAGCCATACTGAAGTTCTGATAAGCCTGCAGGTGACCTGGCTGTATTTCAGTCTGCCTTATCAGTCAAACTGGCATTTGCCTTCCAATTCCAGAAATGTTATTATGGTGATGATGTATGAAATGGAAACAAGACAATTAGTGTTTCAGACACGCTGTTAGTTTTGCCAAGCTGGCACGCGGAACAACTTATTCCAACTCAAAAGGAGCAAATCTGACATGGAGACCATTCAGTGTATATTCGAGCTACAAAATAGCAATAAACCTTTATTTTTGGATCACAGTAAGTTAATAACTGCTTGTTAGTCCCAAGGTGTTTTCTTCTTCCCCAAGTCAGTTACTTTGGAAATGAAATCCATTTTGCCCTTGTTACTGAAACTAGAGTTTTGAGCATGAAGCTTGGTAAGTGATGAAGCATGCAGTATGAACAGTTAAAACTATATTGACAAGTGGCAGGGCAAAATTGTTTAGGGAATGTGAGGACAGGAATGGGAGATAAGAGCCTTTTCAGTTATTAATCACTTCCGTTTACCTATGAAATTCAACCAGCTGAAAAATAATCAACTCTGAAGAATGGGCACATAGAGCAGAACACAGTCAGCTCATAACTTGATCCTGACGTGTGCATTTTACTACGTGGACTTTAGGCTGATATGCCAGGTTTAATGACTTTCCGGACAGTGCTGAGAAATGTTTTTATATACAGAAGTTTATTAGATTAACTGACTGGGAGACATTTTGTGGAGCAACTTCAGTGGGACACTGCCAACTCTGATACTTCATGGTTTAGGCAGGATACGTGCAAAGCTTTTGTTAGTGGTGCTCTGGTTTTGCAAATGCACAGGACAAAAGAAATGTACCCACATTTGAAGGAAGGCTAATCCTAATGCTTACAATAGTCAGTTAAGGCTTAGATATTTGACCCTTGGATTTTGCTGCAAGCTCTTTCATTCATTTTTTCTATGGCTTTGAATAAATACCTTACTAGAGATCAATGAAATTAGTTCATGGTTGTCTCCTGGGATTCTTTTGAGACAAGTGATCAGATGAAAAATTTCAAACTTTTCTCAACGTCTAATGTAAAATTATAATTTTTATATATTTCTACATTCTCTTCTGTCACACTGGTAAGGCACCTACTGGAGTATTGTTTCTAGTTCTTGTTTCCACTGTTCAGAATGCGTTTTGGTATGTTTGAAGTAGACTCATATGATACTGATTCCAAGGCATTAGCCTCCAGGTAATTCATTTTTTTGCAAATGGTATGCGTGGCTTTGGAGGTCTGGGCTAGACAAAGTTGGTGAAGGTTTTATAGCTAGACTTTACTCTTTGTTTGCAGATTCCTAAAAGTCATTTATTTCTTTGAGAGCCAATAGAAATCGCTGTCATTACTTTTTACAAGTTTTGAGCTGTCAGAGCCTACCTGAGTTCTAGAAGAAGCCTTCAAGACTTAAATCCCCTGTGGGCCCTGGAGATGGGGACAGCAATATGTATCCTTGATTGACTGACAGACTTGACAGCTGATGCTGGGAACCCTGAAATCTCCCATAGCCTACTAGGAGCATTTGCATGTGGGGAGAGGAGCCCATTTGAAACTACATCCAAGGAAGCAGTTGACAGATGCTAATCAGCCTGGGTACAGTTGTCCTTATAGCAAGGTTACCCTTGCTGCTACTTGAAGTGGAGGGACAAGGAGAGGTTTTAAAACATTTTTGTTCATTAAAGTATGACAAAAGACCTTATTCTGTCCAGGCATACAGCCCACAAAGCTGTTTAGGGACTGAAAGAATCAACTGAGGTGATCCAGCGGTAGCAGGTCTAGGCCAGTGTAATTAGCTAAGTACTGCTGCTGTTCCTCCTACCCCCGCTTAGTTAATCAATAAGTACACTGAGTGACATTACATATTTCAGGCAGATGGCTGAGTGAAAAACGCCTCTTCCTCTGACAGGCAGACTGAGTTCGTACACTGGGCAGAATCACCTGGGCTCTTCTAAAAGCCTTGTCTGGGCCATGGTGTTTACGTGCATACTTTCCTTCAAGAATTGAGGTCCGCTTTCCAATAGGTGGATGTCTAAAGCGAAGGCAGTTCGTGTGAACAAATGGTGGCAATTCAAGTGGCAAGTTTAGAAGACTTGTTCCGCAAGAGCTATGTGGCTAACAGAAGCCCTCTGAAGTGAGGGATGTCTTGCTGGTTTGTGCCAGCTGAGCTGCTGTCTGGAAAAGGCTGATGACAGTATGTTCAGTGCTGAAATGTAGTTACTTGAAAAGGTCCCTGTAAAAGGATGAGAAAAAGGAAGCCTTTCCCCAAATGATAAATTGGAGGGAGCTTTCAGGAACAGGTTTGGTCCCTTTGGATGCAGCAAAAGCACTCAAACATGTGGACTACCTCAGTACCTAGACAGATCTCAGTGCCAAGCTGAGCACTGTGGGATACCTCCTCACATGCTTGGCATCCAGGTAAGCGTTGCTGTGCAGCTGCACCAGCTAACTCATTACAGCATCTGCGAGCTCTTGGCAGTGGAGAGCAAGAGCTCTATAAGAGACTTCATTCCTTGTCCCCAGAGCTGCTAGCTGAGCAAGCCTGGCTTACTGAGGTTGGTACAACAAGTCCTATTAAGATTCATCCTTGTGTCTCACTGATTTGGGGAGGAACTCTAGTAAAGAAGAGAGGAAAGCAGCTATATTACCTCTAGCTTCTGATTTACCAAGACTGGGATTCATGACTGACTTCCTACAGCAAAGGAAAGATGAGTGGAAGGACAACCTGAAAGTTAAACATCAGGCTAGGACTGAGGAATCTGTTGGTTCAGTTTTGAGGTCGCTTGCAGGCTGTTTTATGCAGTCAGCAAATCCCTTAATCTCCCTGTGTTTTCACCTGTGAAATGGAAATAATAACACTTCATCCCTTTGTAGAACCTCGCAAGCTCTTTAGGGCAGGGAGGCATCTGTGCACGCACACCACTGCAGCTGTACTTTCAGTAGGAATCTCTAGGATCCACTATTGTGCCAACAGGAACAGTGGAGAGGCCACCCCACCACTGTGCTTTTTTCAAACATTAGTGGGAAATGCCATATTTTGGCTTGCCATGTGCTTAAGGCATTAATCCTTGCCCCAGTAAGCATCAAACTACTAAGCCTCTGTTCAAATCTGGGAGTCTGACCTACCAGCAAAAGATAACACCACAAAAGAGTCAGCTAGATCTGGTGCTAATTCAGCTTGAGGAACAGCTGTTGGGACATCTACTGTACCTGTTGCGCTGCGCAGCTTTTCAAAGAGCCAGCATTGTACATTTTTAATTATTATGTTGGCAAGGGTGAGTGGAAACAGCAGCAGTTCAGTATTAGTGTTCACAAAAGTTTCCGCTGGGACAGTCAGACTTGCAGCCCTAAGGTTTATTTTAGTTTTGCTCTTCTCCTGCCGGGCCCTTTGTATACGATCTGAGCTCTTTAAAGCTCGTCCAAGCTGTTCACACGTTCAGCAGTCTGCTTCGATACAATCTAGACGCGACTTGCTTTTAACTCACTAGGTCTCTGGGAAGGAGGATGCCTTTAAAAATAATCCTCACCATGAGACACAGTGCAGCTGACCTGGAGTTAGTCTTGTGAATTGCTGTTCACTGCTGCTTGGATTAAACCAGGCTTAGCACAGACAGGAGTTGTTTTCTGAGGCTGTGGATCAGTCTGTTACAGAGAGTGGACTGCAGATTTCAGGCTCAAAATGTGAGTTTGCTTTGGATTTGGGAGCCTGGAGGAGGGGCTGGTACTGGCCCATCTTTTAGTCATAGCAGAGTAAAACCCATATCTCAAGCCCTTTCAGGGCACTACAGTATAGATGTTGCTTTCTTACAGTGGAAGGAGTTGATCTGTGGAAAAATAGCTCTCTGCGGGCTTCGTCCAAATCCCATTAAATGGAAAAGACATGTACTGCCTTTAGCTGTCCTTGGTCTCGTCCCCAGAAGGATGTTAGTTATACTAATTCCAAACTGCCAAAGTAGTATCGGCCGTACTATTTCTGCCCTGAGGTTTTGAGTGTGTTTTTTGTTTTTTTCCTCCTAGAACTTTTGCGCAATCTTAAAGTTTTCTGCAGCTTGTTTGACTCAGAGCTGTTGTTGCAAATTTGTTTGGCAGAAAGGACATTTTCATCATTCACAGGATCTATTTTAAAATTCCTTAAAGATTCCTTAAGTGAGATTGATATCCCAGAGAAGTGTACAGGCGGCTGTGGGTATGGCAGCCGAGGAACTGATCTCCAGGACGCTGCAGAGTGACTTGGAACTGAAACAATTGACCATATTCATTGAAACTGCAGGGATACCATAGGGAAGCAGAATGTAGTTACCTTCACTGGAATTTGGCCAGCGTCCCAGCTACCACTAATGCCTCTGCTCTTACAAGAACGTCCTGGGATTTTCATTAAAGTATGTTTCAGCTTATAAAAACATGTGCCTGCTGCCTTAGCCCCTGGAGCTATGGCAATTAAAGAAATGCGATTTAGCCAATGTGTAACGACTGGCTTTAGCAGGCGCGCTTGCCTTCTTCTGGCTATTTCTCGTCCCCTCCCCTTCGTTCTCCTCCCCATCCCCAAGATGCAAGAGTAGAGTTTCCAGTGCACTGCGTAAAAACCAGGCAGCGAGCCCCTGGGCCCCGTTCAGGTAGTGTTCTGAGCACACAAGCAGTCTTTGCATGGCTGCATGATCACACACGTGAAATCGATAGAGTGAATTTCAGAGAGGAACCATCTCTGCGAAGGCCTCATCCTCACCGTCAGACCTGCTARCCCTCTGCCAGGCAGTAAGGGCATTACGGACAATCTTGCCAGCTCTCATTGTGCGTGAGGCAGGAATATGGTTCCTCAGTGCTTAAGACTGAAGCTCAGGAAATGGAAAAGGTGGCACAGTATTCAGATATAAAGTGCTCCCTGTATCCAGTCCAGCTAAGCTTATAGGCATTCATACATCACCTAATGTCTGTAATCCTGGCACCTTCGGCACCCAGCACTACATGCAAGAACAGAAGAGACCAGCAAGTCAAAGGGCCCTTCTCACAGTGCAGGAGTGAGGGCACTTTTTGTGTGCTATCCTAATTTAGGTATAAAACTTGACTAAGCCTAGCAGTACTCATGAAAGACATGCTTTTGTAGTCAAATTCTTTCCTAAGCTCGAGGACCTTCCGCTGCTGATGGCCAAACAGGTCATTTCACATTGCCCTTGTTAATGGGAATCTCATATTTGTTTGGCCTGTCAGTTTATTTTCAGGGACATTTTTGGAAACAGAAAAGCAGCAAAAATATCACAAGGCAGAACTGTGAGAAACCAGAAGGCAGGAAGGGGATGTGCATTTTCAGTGTATATTGGAGAGCATCGCCATGGACTTTTGCCTGGAATATATGGCAAAACAAGGACTGAAATCATTATTCGTGAAAGGCATTGAGATGTCGAAGGATGGTCGGTCTGAGCCCTGCATTTCAGGCTTAGGGCAAGGTGCAAATATAGGCTTCCATAAAGTTAGCAGCCGTCTGGACTGCATATTGCGGTTTGTCCTCCCACAGAAAACAGTTTCAAAAAGGAGGTTAACAGCAAGGGCTCTCCAGCAGGCAGGAAGGAGGCAGAAAGAGAGCAATGGGCCTGGTGTTTTTACAGGTATGTTTAYCTTGTCCCTCTCCATGGCATCTGACAGCATCACTGGCAGTGAAAATTTGGACCTGCCTCTACCTGAGCTGCAGCTAAATTTGTTTATGTGTCTACTGTAAAAGTACCTTTGCCAAAAATTGTTTGACATAATAAATTTATAAGCTTGGAAACTGGGCTATAAATCACCTCCCCTGAAAGAAGGGCTTGATAAGAGAAGATTTGGTTCCTTCATGGGATTCAAACAGGCAGAGCGGTGGGTGCTGTGCACTTGCCTGAACCAACTCCAGTGCTGCTAGTACAACTGGGACAGGACAAAATAGAGCAGAGCCTTACTGTTGGAGTTGCTAACTTGATTTTCTGGGGCGTATTCTGGAATCTGAGCTCCGTGCTCAACTCTGCTGCTAGCGATCCCTGAACTAGCTGAGTTCAAAGTCCCCCGGTGCATCCTTGTGAGCTGCGGTGGTTCGGGAAGCTTGTATCTGTTGAGAGAACTGTTTAGAGCTGGAGTGAAAAATGCTGCCCTCTTGAGAGGATGAAGGCTGGATCCAGACAAAGGCCCCCCCTTAGGACAACAGACATTGTATTTCACAAGGACTAGGAGATTTTACCATGCATCGTCCATGAGGATACCTGTAAGAGAAACACAGGGCGGGCACTAGCATCTTTTGTCTCTCCACTGTGAGAGCAGCTTTAGAGAGTCCCTTTCCCTGCCACCCACATCTGAAGGGATATTTTTAAGGTAGCAGAGAACTGATGGGCTTCCTCTGCATCCCCTAGCAGCCTCTTCATCATTAGTGTCTGCATCTGCGGTGTAAAATTAACAAGAAGGTTCCCAGATTGCTTTGCTAATCAGCAGCTAAGCCTGCTTTTATCGACTTAGTTTGAAAACTCTTCTCCAACTTTTTCTTGAACTGGCAAGAAGCCCTCTACGCTCAGGGTGAAGACACTTAGACTGGCGACGAGCAGGGGACTCAGTGGTGCACTTGGCATCTTGGGCACTGTTTGGAGAATTGACGTGGATCTGAAACAGAATGAATTTGGTGCTTTTTAACATGGTTGTTATCCAATCCTCAGCAGCCTAGTGTGCTTTCAGGGCAGATTTATAGGGCCCATGCTTTAACTCCTGGTCCAGAGGTAAGTATCAGCAATAATGTCAGAGAGAGCTGCAGAGCAGGGAGAACACAGGGATCTTGGCAGGAGGAGTAGGTAGGATCAAAAGATAGCAGCTGGGCTGATGGTCTGAAGAAGCAGATACCCCTTCACCCCTGTTATGCAATTAGACTGAAGACTGCGACATTCACTTGTGAGTCTGACTACTTTTTCAACATCTAAATTAAGAAATAACCCAGATGATACTATTTAACAGTCTATTGCTGCTTTTCCACACCTTAAACTTTATTCATGCAGCTGCCATTGAATCTCTAAGATCTTCAGCCTGGCTTGGGTGTAGGAACCACTCTATTTTCATGACATGCTGTAATAATTAAATGGCCTTTCAAATGAATTTGCAGCTGGTGCACAATTCAAGTTAGTGAAAACAGAACTAGCCCGTAGGCTGGAAGGGTGAAATTCAGACCTGGGCCTGGGTTTGCACTGACAGGGTTTCCTTCTTGTTGTCATTAACACTCCCTGAGCTGCTGGGCTATTTAGCACATCATTACAAAAGCATCCCTCATGGGTCAAGTCCCGCTTGAGCACCTGAAGTCACACTCCCTATTCCAGCTGCAAACAAGATAGTAGCATGGAGAAGAGCAACTGAATTTGAACTGCCGCAGGGTGGCAGCAAGGGACAAGGATAGTGGCTGTGGAGTGAGGATTTTGGCCTGAGCGACGAAAGCTCTGGGTCTCCCCTGCAGAGTTTATTTCTCCATCTCCCTGCTGCTCCCAGTAAGACCACAAAGCCCTGCAAGACACCCGCAACGCCTAAGCGAGGACAGGCTTTTCCATTCTGAGCTTCTTTTCTCTCTGCCGTTTGGATAGCCTGTTAGGACCCTGTTTTCAAAGAGTTTAGGAAAATGCTCATGAACAGCTAAGACTGCACACTTTTACATGGGTTTATAGTGAATAACTTCGCAAACACTCAGCCTGCCTGTCCTGACAGAAAGTCAAGGGATCATTTGCGTGTGCAGTGGGTCAGCACAGATGTAGGTGGATGGCTGTCAGAAGTACGTGGACAGTTTGATCTTTAAGGTATTCATTCTTCCTGTATGAAATTGAAACTAGTTGCTCCATTCCCTCATTTGCTTTGGACCATTTCCAAGTATTTGTGATTCTTTATTATTTGGGGGTTACAGCAGTGCCACAGAAAATGCTGCCTGAGAATTGTTTTCATGGGTCGATCTGAGCCAAGAGGACTCTCATCGATAGTGCGGTGAAGTGCTGCCTGCCTTTTCACATGGATGCCCATCCTGCAGACGGCTGTGCGTGTGTCTGATATACTCCTGTGCTTCATGTATGGGGGACCAGAAGCAGTAAATTCTGCTTCACACATGCCCATTTTTAAAAAATAACTGCTACACTTGCATCTCTGGGGCTGGCTGTCTCAGCAGCAGTGCTTAGGACCTCAGAGAAATGGACTTCCTTTTGTCTCCAAGAGGCTTTTCCTTCGGGAAAGAGCTGAAACCTGCTGGAGAGGCAATGGGGAGAAGGGGGCAGGGAGGCAGGGTGACAAGCTGATCTGTAGGCAAGGAAAATGAATCTCCAGGGCTGTGAGCCTGGCATCTTTCATGGGCACTAAATTCACTTGAGAAGACTTTTTAATAATTATAGAAGGCAGAGGGAATAAAGAAAGGGTTTGCCAAGTGTGATGTGATGACAATGGCTTGGACCGTAAAATTCCTCTTTTGTACTGGCACCGTCATTTGAAGGCGCGCGCTGTTGCCATTATCTGGTCCGAGGGGAGTTCTCGCTGGGTTATTGTGGAGTGTGTGTGACCTGGCAGTGAGTCAAAAAGCATCAAGCCGTCGTGCTGTGATGAGCTCGCCTAGCGACTCTCAGAGAGTCCGTTAGCATTTCCTTCTTGCTGCTGAGGGGTGCCAACGGTGCTATCTTGCCCCAAGGGACACATGTCGCTTGATGCTGAGCTGTGTTTTAATTGCTGTCAGCCACTCTAAGCTTTAGTCTGCAAAGCATCCCTAAAAATTTTGATATCTGATTTGATATGTGATTTAAAAAGAGTGAGAACTGAACACCTAAATCCCTCCAGCAGCTCTCAAATGCCTTGCTAGAGCACCAGTCAATTCATAAAGCATGGCTCTGCTACATCTTTTTTTTTCTCTCAGATGTAGATCATTCAGGGCCTATTAGTTTGTATTAATAAGTTGAGAAAGTGATGAAGAAGGGAATGTGGGGCAAAAGAGCAAGAAGAAAAAAGCACAATGGGAGAGAGGACAATCGGAAAAAATAAGAATAAAAACTAAGGAGACAAGTAGGGCCAGAAATATGTAAGAAAAGATGTCCGAAAGCAGTTCCACTTTGCTGTGAGGGAAACTGTCTCAAAGCTGGGGACATGGCAGTAGTATTAAGGGGGGAGAGTCTTATTTGTCCTCAGTACGGCATGACCTGGCAGTCAGAGTAGAGAGCTGGAGATGGCAACTCCAGTGCTAATGTGTGACTCCTTCCATGACCCTGAAAAAGTTACATAAACACTGCTTCTGTTTTTATTTCTCTCTAATTTAGGAACAGTACTTCCTGCTGTCTTCCCATGGTGCTGAAAGGTCAAATTAGCTAAGAGAAGGAAAGTTGCTTGAGAAGCATTATTACCGTTGTTGTTGTTATTATGGCTGTTCATAACAACAGGTATAATGGGGGTGTTAATATTGGCAGAAGGGAAATAAGGAAAGAAGTGGGAAACATCAAAAGCAGTAACTGGTTGTGCTGGGATCCAAGGAGCTGTCTCCAGGAAAGACTAGTGCTATGTGTTCCAGCAGCCAGAAAATCCCTTCTTTTTAGGTTTACCCACTTTATGGAATTACCTCATCTCAGGACAGTTTTCCTTGGAGCCCCCGAGAGCAAGTGGCTGCCAGATGCCAAAGGAGGAAGGTGGTGTAGTTCTTACATTTTTTACTCTAGCTAATACCATGCCCTTCTCACACGTAATACTGTTACTATTACTGTTTTTTTACACAACAAGGCTTCTGCTGTCTAGGCCCAGGCACTGTGCTAAGAGCCAGACAGGTAGAGACTACAGATAAACAAAGAGTTTGCCGGTTCCTCTTTTGAATCCACATGCCAAGGCAGGAAGGCCACAGTCTAATTGCGTCATGAAAAAAATTCAGCAATTGCACTTTAAGGGCCTGCTGGGTGTTTTCTTCTTTCTTCTCCGAGCCGACCACGAGTGCATCTTTTCAAGTTATCCATAAGGGACACAAGTCCCCAAAAGTCCTGTGGCTGTTGGTCACCCTGTCAAGTTACAGCCCCTAGGGATTACAGTGATACAGGTCATTACAGCAAGTATGGAAAAGTAATACAGGAATCTGGGAAGAGATGTCCTGCAAAAAGCACAAGGCAGTGCTAGATAACAAGGACTGAAAGGCAAGTTCCAAATGTCGTCTTTTGCTCCTTGTCTTTAGAACACACAGGAGGGAGGTTAAACAACCAGATTCCCTGCTATGACAGTTGTGATGCTGTGGTTGGCTTTTCACGAGCTTGAAAAATTGTCCTTGAAGTAGATAACAGAAATAATTTTGCACATGCATCTCTGACTGGTTTGTTTTCCTAGATGGCAAGGACAGGAGAAGGGGAGTATGTAAGGTCATGCTGTGAGAAAAGAGTATGCAAAGCGAAAGAACCTGCAGTCAGCAAAAAAAACCCCTATCCCCATCTGTTTGCATTCAGTGCAGAAGGTGACATTTCTTGAGGTGGGCCAGTCCTTGCACATACTGCTCATGTAGGTTTGTGAGCTGATGTTGGCCCATGGCATCCTGCAGTTTGGGAGATGTACTGCAATCACTGAGAAGGGCTGTTTGAAGACAGTACAGGGAATCTGTGGGCTGTGACTGGAGAAGTTGGGACACATGTAATCTCCTGTGCAGGAGAGCCACTGGGACACTTGCTGGGTTGACTGTGGCTGAAGGGACTGGCAGGGAGAGAGAGAGGAAGTCAAGTGAGGAATGGGCAAGCCTATTCAGAGGGCACCAAGGGAAGACACCGTGATGCTCAAAGACAAGTACTTGAATATACCTTTGTAACCGCCACATGTTTTGGAAAGGTGCCCATCACCATGTTCGAACTGAAGCCATGGAAAGGATTAGGGAGCATTTGATGTCATTAACTCAAAATACCAGTATTTGTAGGGTTCAGGCAGGCTCTTAACATTACCTTGCCTCAGTTTTAATAATCACAGCTGTTACCAAAGACCCAGCTCTGGCCGTTCCTGGGGCACTGCTCTGGGTGAGAAACATTAAGTGCTAGGCTTAGTCCATCTCCGAGGGTAAAGCTGGTCCCAGCACTTTGGCTCCCAACGTGATGATGAGGGTGGATTACCTGGTGGCTAGGTGCCGACTGGCACCCTGCATGCTGGGAACACCACAGGGAGAGGAGTGGGTGGGGAGTGAGCCCACGTGAGCAGACGCAGGTACCCCCGCATGGGATCCTCACCTGGTGCGCCTTTCGAGGCCGCGCTGCCGCAGCGGACTCAGTAACCACCTGGTCTCTCTGAGGCAGCGCCCTCTCAGATGTTGGATGGGCCCGTCCTTGATCGCACCCCCACCTACACTGCAATGGGCTCAATGTCTTAATGCCATATGAACTGGGGTTTTAATTATTGAAACCTTGTTAGGTTGTGAGAAACGTGAGAAAGTCCTGCAAAGCTGGAGACATGATAGCAAAGCAGGATGAGTAAAGGAGTCCCGACTGCGGAAACCCTGGGTGTACTTGGGGCAGAGCAGACTCTTTGACAAACAGATATTTTTAACTTTCATATTGCATGGCAAATGTTAACTCCGAAATATGTGCAATCACTGGCTTTGTATACTCTGGAGAGGGGCGTCTTGTGTCAAATACAACAGAGTAACAGGCAGCGAGTTCTTGTGGCCCTTTCAGCTAATATCTCCCTGATAATCGCTGCAGACCAAACAGGATCAAGTTAGCCTGCTCTGGGCCCCATTCTTTGCATCAGCCGGTAATATACCCTCTGTGGAATGCGCGGAATGGATTGTTTGCAAAAACCGCACGGCGAACAAAGAAGTAAGGCGCTCTCCGGTTGCTGTGTGCACCGGCAGGCTGTGTGCTGCAGGCAGGCCCTCCTGGGATAAAAGCTGGCTTCACACTGGGTGCAGAGAAGGAGCAGGAGAAAGCGATTCCTGACGTTCGACACGGGGGTGGAACGAGCATTGCTCTGCACCTGCACCGGTGTTGCTTTTCCCTGCTTGCTCAGTCTGGCACACAGACGTACAGCAGTACTTTTTTCTGTGCTTTGCCCGGTTGCTGGGATGTGCTGTCTTTGTGCTTAGGTCACTAAATAGCAACGCTGCTTCCTCTTTGTTTGTGCGCAGCAGTGGCAATGGAGAGAAAAGCTGACTGTAGAACTGAGAGCCCAGACTGGGCTTTAGGAGRTATGTCACAGAGATGTTCTGTCCTCAGGCAAGCCACTGAGTGCTCGCTGGGCGCTTCTCACCTTTGAAGTAGGCACAAAAATCCTCCTCTTTCCAATAGAGACTGAATGCTCCCTGCCAGAAAGATTGTCTTTTACAGGGTGTCTGGGCAGCACGAGATACAGTGAGTAATAGTGAAAACCCCTGAGTTTACATACATAATGATACTCTTGGGCACGAGCTCTCAATTAAGTCAGTGATTCTGGCACTTCTTTTACATCTCCTTTGATTTCCAGGGAGCTATGCCTGGCGTGCACTGCTGTGGATTAGTTCTGAGCTAGACTGCTCCATGGTCTCTCCCTAATCCACGCTGTACTGTAGCCCAGGCAGCAGGGTACGCTGGTCRCTGCACTCGCTCCAGATTTAGGCAGAATTGCAGTTTCCAGTGTTGTTCTGTTCCCTGTCTCGGCATTCATGGGGCTGAAGGCAGACGTTAGGCTTCCACATGTGTACTGTTCTCCTCACAAACCCAAGGGGCAGCAAATTCTCACACTCATCACGTGGAGCTGTATGAAATCACCTCCTGCACTCTCACCACTGGGAAGTTGCTCCCTAGGCCTGCCAAGTACTCGCATCTAATGCTTTTCACTAGTCACAGGCACAGCTTGAAATGGTTTGGACAATTTTGCTAACGGTCCTTTTATCTTATCTGAATGTATCAGGTCCCAAGACTAACTTTGCTCACTGTCGCTTGGCCTAGCTGAGTTCTCATTACTTGCCTCTACAGACAAGCAGGGCTGTTCCCTTGCCCAGAGAACTTGCAGGCTCAGGGAAGGAGTCTCTGGTGGCAGGGCACAGAGGGACGGCTCAGATAAGGGTGCCTGGGGATGACAGCAAGGAGTGGGCGGCAGGTTCTGTGGGGAATTAGGGAGGAAGCTTTTGGAGAGCGAGACAGAAAAGAGACAGAAAGCTACTGCCAGCCGACACAGCCTGGGATGAAGCGTGAGCAAAAGGAGGGAGAGGTAAGAAGAAGCCTTACAGAGRTTTGAGATATCGGCTCTCCAGACTCCCTGACATGGAGCAGCAGGCAGACAAGTGGTAGGAGAGCCAGGAGAGAAGCCTTGCCTCCAGGTTTGGTCCAAATGTCACCATGTAGCTGGGAGCAGACTTTGCTGCTGTCTCTCTGTTTGCTGTTGACTCAGCTTTTCCACATCTCTGTTTCTGTTCTCTCCATTGTCTAACCCATCCATTTATACTGTAAGCCTTGAGGCAGGACCTGTCTACGGTAATGTGTTTGTACCGTACCTGCTAAAAGAGGGATCTGATATGGCTCTAGGTGTTACCGTAGAGCAAACACAGATTAGTTCCTTGTCTTGTATATATGGAGAGGGGTGGAGAACATTTATTGTTAGTTTTCCCTCTTGTTACAAAAAAGAATCTGGAGGCTTTTTGAATGCCTGAAGTCAAAGCTGTAGCATAGTTCCATCTTTCTTTGTGCATTAGCTTGAAAGAAGACTTGATTCTCCCTGCCCCTTCCACTTTTAAATGTAAAAATCTCTGTGGGAGCCTAACAGTTCTGTGCTTAAGAAGGTGGAAAATTATCTGAAGAGCTAAGCCTTCTTTCCTCTGCTGGCTTAGGAATTTAGAATCACCAAGAGGAGTCAGACACAAACTCATCCAAGCATGTTTTCTTATCTCTTGTAGCTGAAGCCAGCGGTCTGTTTTCCATYCACTTCTTGCCACTTTTTGCTGAGGGTCTGACTGCTGAGATTAACCTTGCTCCCAGGACAGGAAACAATCACATAGAAAACGGAAAGGTGTGGAAGTGTTGGAGCCTGCAGGCTTGTCCTAGGAATGACCTTGAATCCTGGCCCCTTGTCAGTAACTTGCATCCATCCTGCATGGTTCCCAGTGGCACTTCTGCCTCTGGATCACTGACTGCTGGTGCTCACTGGGCTGGTGCCCTCAGTAAATTATAGTGGAAAAGGTCTCGGCTCTTCATGGAGGCTCTGTCTGCCCTGGGGCAGGGGCACTCCAGTATTTTCCCTGCAGTCCTGGTCTCCAGATCATCCAGGTTCGGAGAGCTATGGAAAAGCAGTCTGGGTACTGCCTTGTTCCCAGGTTTCCCTCCGAGGTGAGGACAGGCAGGTGTGCAGCCAGGTGCCGTAGGTGGCACGGGSACTCTGATGCTCCCTGCTATCTTGGGGTAGTGCAGATGCAGACCAGCTGCCATAGGGAAGGGGTGCTGTTGAACCATCAGTGGGGAGCAGGTTTCTGTCTGGAGGTGAACTGGCAACACTTTGCTGCTGCTGCACGTGTGTCCGTTTGGCTTTTAGGAATACCCACAAAGGGTGAGGTTCTGCTGCCCTTTGTATTAGAGACTGTACCATTTTCAGTCAGCATCCTGGACAGATTCCAGTTTGGGTAAATACAACCCGCTTACCTGAAATCCCTCCTCTTAAACAAACCGGAGTAATTGCTGCTCATGGCAGCTTTTATCAGGGCCAGGTTTAGGCAGGCACAGGTGAAATAGCAACTGCCTCAGGCAACAGGGTAGAAGGACAGGAAAGGAGTAAAGTCACAAGGACCAGGAGTGATTCCTCCAGGCATTTTCTCTCTTGGGAATCTCCTCTGCCCTGGTAAGGGGTGAATGGCGTTGCTCACTGAGCTGTGCCTACCTCTGCCTAGCTGGCGGGGGAGAAAGTGGTTTTGAAGGCAGAAACTTGGGGACTACTATTTAGGGAGAGCACAGCACAGGAGAGGCTCTCTGCCACAGCCTTGGCATTGAATTTTGCCGCTCTCGAGATTCAAGACAGACTGTTAGATATGTCTTTAGAGCCTGAACTGATGAATTCAGTGGAGGGACAGGTGAAACTGATTTTGTCCAAAGTCCTGACAGACAGCGAAAAAATGAGTCTGTCCCTACACACACAGGCACACACACTGCAAAGAAGTCTTGAACTCACTGTGACAGCCTGGTGCAGTACTAAGCTAGTGACTCTCTTGTATGTGGCGCCAAATACTGCTGAGTTTCTCTGATGTCAGTCACATTGCTAAAATCAGAGCTGGTGGCTGTCGCTGCAAACATGGCGAGTAGAAGTCCCGTTAAGCTTATGGTTGTACACTTCTGAAATAGTGTCTGGAAAAAAAGCTTGAGGATGCCAGAAGGGTTGGAGTTGTGAGGCATGGAGTTCTCCTTGCTATGTGTCTTGGTCCAAGCCAAGTAAGTATATTCATTATCATGGTTCAGGCTGAACCTGAAAAATGTTGTTCTGCCTGTTTTCAATAACAGAAAATTTTTGGAAGTGCCAAAAAGGTGTCATAGGACTGTTAACCCTTCAAAACTGCAGTTTAACTTGTTCTTTCTTTGAATGAAGTTCAGGCTCTCAAGGTGAATTCATTCTGCATGAGCCTAGTACAACTACCTGGAATAAATTAATCTCTCTACCACAATAGTTTGTGTTTGTGAGCTGAAATGTTACTGGGGAACAGTCTGGAGCACTGAGAGAAAAAAATCCCTGTCTTGCTTCCCTGCAGAATAAAACAATAACTAATTCGGAAACATTTTCTTCGGCTTGGAGTAAATGTCAATAGCTAAATTCTCTCTAGATACATGTCTGCAGCAGGGACGGGGATATCCAGCAGTGATACGGCTCCAGAGGGAGACCTTTGACTTAACTATTTTTTGATTGAATGGTCTTAACTGCTCCATCACACTGACACAGAGGCTGTGGACAATGAGGAGGAATGTCTGCTGCATGGGAAACCCTCCCTGCCCCCAAGTTGCGACGTGGCATTAAGTTTGAATGAAGGGAGCAGTGTATTCTTGGGAGTCATTTGGCAGGTCTGCAGCTTCGCTCGTAGTTTTGAGAACTATCTCTGCACTCTGTGGGGCCCTAAAAAGCTCCAGCCCCAACATAAAGCCTAAATCAGTCAGCGGCTGAACGCGTTTGCTGTGCCAGCAGAATTTGGCCCAGTGGGCCTCTGTGTGCATTGCTCTGGACTGGGTGCAGTATGTGACTGGTCTGGTGTGGTTGTATGTCGCCCAATAGTGGAGAGGTAAATGAAGGACCCCATCTCACCTGTTGGATGCTCCAGGCTGGGCAATGAAAAGTGATTAAAACCTGAGAAATGGATACAGTTGGTTTTCCTATGTTTGCTCACAAATGCACAGCAACCAAATGGTTTAACCCCTTCACCGATGTTGTGCCAGTGTAAGTGACCTAGTGAGGGACATGGCAGAGATGAGCCCCAGATTCACTGGAAATGCCTCTTTCCACTGGAAAGAATGAAACTGGTTGCAGTAAAATCTTTGGAACCATCACAGACGCTTTAGCAGTGTAGATGTGGGGATGAAAATGGATCAGTGACAGGTGCCATTGGAGAAGGAACACGATCAAGGGGTCTGAGGCAGGGGACATTTTTCTGTAACACACTGCCTGGGTGATTCATGGACTCCTTGCACTAGGGAAAGCTATGTCTCTCCATTCCTGTGTGGAACAACATTTCTCCCTCTCTCACCCTGGCGATTTCTATAAAACTGTTTTCTGCAGCTCGGGAATTCTGGACAGCCATCTCCAGCAGTTCATTTGTGATGCTTCCCTTCCCACCATTATAATATCTGACACAAAAAGGACAGTAGTTTGTCATTGCAATTGCTGCTGTTTCTGTCAACACCCAGCTAAGCTGGCTTACTGTTTTTTTCCGGAGCATCTCCTAGTGTCACTCAGCAGTTGTGCTAACCTGCTGCGTGGCACAGCTCTCACTTGCCTAACTGCATACAGTGTGCATACATATTTGCTTGCTTTCTTCTTCTTTCTTCTTTGTTTTATGAAGAAACTTCAGCAAATAAGTTTACAGTTTAGGAATCACATGCACTATTCATAATATAAAGGACACAAAGCTGGAATGATCCATCTTAAAAGGTCCGGAGATTTTGTTGTTACAAAAGCTCCTCAAAGAAAGGGAAGAGAAAAGAGGAATAAATAAAGAAAACCTCTTTAAAATAATCAAGAAAGGATCTCAGTGAGACAGCATTCTCTGAACCTACAGTAACCATAGCGAACCAAACAAAAGACAGAAGTAGTAAGTCTTATGTATCCTTGGTGATYTGCTTAAGCAACTTCTTGCTTTTACAGTAAGCCAAAAAGAAGGAGAACAGATGGGTTCAAAGTCTGCTGCATGATCTATTGAATGACAAGAAGCCTCCTCTGATGCAAGAAAGTGGACTAGAGTGCTAATGCAAAGCCGGCCCGAGGTGGCCTTTGGGCTTCTCAGGAAAGGGCAGTGGGCATGGCAGGCTGTGCTGCAGTAAAGACAGCCGTAAGGACTTCAGTTTGTGTCAGCCTGCRGAGCCTTCAAGGTGTTCTGAAGTGGGTATATTTCAGGAAAGATTTCTTTTTCTCCTTTTGAAAGAACCTGAATGAATTGTCTAGATATATTTGAAGAAAGCAGAAGAAAGAAGTGTGTGTGKGGGGGGGATATTGGAATCATAGTCTTTACGGAAAAGTTTGATGGGTTTTCACAGGAAATAGAAACTCTCATAGATGGTTGGTGGAACATCCTCTAGAAGGGGATGTGTCCCTGTTGCATGATTCAGAAAGCACAGAGAGACTCCCCAAGGCCTGTGAGCGAGGGCTTTGAAGAGACAACCCCTGGAATGAGAATCAAGATTCGGATCCCCACTGCCCACAGAGAGCTCACACACTAAATTGAGAGGACAGATGAAGGCAATAATAACTGACTAAACTTTACAGGTGGGAAACTGAGGCACAGAAACCAAGTGTCCTTCTCCTCTTGATGAATGTTTTGCTGTACAGATACTCCAACTGATTTTGAGGAGAGGGATTCTGCTCACCACGTGGAAGCACCTGGGCTCTGCTCACACTACCTGCCGTAGCACCCGGCATTGCATCCACCCCACTAAGCTTTAGTCCGCCACATGGAGGGCATAACCAACCTGTTTCTTAAGTATTCCTTCCCCCTGTGCTCGTCAGAGTYGCCTCTCATAATTCAACTTGGCAGAGCAATTGACTCGATTCGGCCAAAAAGAAAAAATGATCAGTCCCTGGCTGGCTCCTGCTGGCTCCTCCTGTCCCTGATGGATTGAGTGACGATTCCTTGCCCAGAAGGTTTGCTGGCTCCACATCACCTGTTTTTCCTAAGCTTAAATAAACCATAAGAGGTCTTACTGGCTATTGATTGACCTCTTATGCTAGGTCATGTAGCTTACAGTGATTAAATTGCTGGCCCAAGTGACTGTGGAGGGTGATTTTGCAGTTCTGTGGCTGCTCAGACTACTCCAACCCAACTTACACACTTAAAACAATAGACTGCACTATTCGCTCAGCCCTTGTTGACTGTCAGCACTTGGAGCAACTTGAGATTTAGGGGACAGTTGAAGACCTACATTCTCGTTTCCTCTCACCTGGGGCCTCGTCACCAGCATGAGACTGGTTGTTCAGAGAAGGTAACCACCTGCAGAAGTGGCCTGCTTGTGTATTTATTTATCCGTTTAGGCGCACAAAATTTTGCAAGCATCTTTGATCATATGGTCCTTAATCACAGACCCAGCAGGGTCCCATCTCTGACTTTGCTCATCTTTGTCCAGTGAAGCAGGTGTTCATTTGAGTAGGTTACGTTCACACTGAGGTTTGTTTGCTTTTGTTGATAATTGTTGCGTTTACTAGAGATAAAGCGATGTGCTTATGGTGCAGCTTGCTTTTTTTGAATTATTCAGTCCCTTCCTTGAAATGTTAACACTCCTGAGACACAATATTTTCAGAGGCGTTCAGGGAGAGGAAGTGGCCTTTTTAGAACGTGGACATCTGAACATTGCTTTAGGAGAAAGCATCTCATCTCTGGACTTTTGGTGGAAACCCAGGAGTCTTTTTGCCTCTTTTGCCTCTCCACGTAGTATTGCCAGGTCACAGGGCTGTTGTGAATGTTTTCCTCCAGGAACTTGAGGAAACTCACATCCAGGGAACCCCAGCCAAACACATGAGCTGACTGTACCTAAGCAATAGGCAGATGGGAAGACTAACAGATTACTAATAGATGAGACAAATGTACCTAAACAACAAGAGATCAATCCCTATCTCCATTCAGATTCTCTGTAGGTACACAGGTAATCCAGTGTTGATGCTGCCATGAAAAGCTAATCACAAAATGTGGGCCATGATTTGGATCTTGTTTGTGGATGGTTTAAGTACACAGGAGGAAAGCAGATGATTGTCAATGGGAATTTCTTACAGATCACTCTGTACTCGTGCTAACAAACTTTCCTCGAAGGCATTCTTTAACACAATTCTGCGGCCCACTACACGGCCTTGCAAGCCTCAGTTTAAGCACTCCAGTGTACACAGTGCCTTGTTGATCCATCCTAGGGTATATAATAACGTGTTCCACTGCAGATCTGCTATTGCTTTTTAAAAGTAACTTCCAAATTTGAAGTAGTCTTTTGCCTCTTTTTTAAGCCATGTTGCTTTTGCCTTCCTGCTTTCAGCCTCTGTGCAGTTTCTGGATGGAAGACCGGGTTTTGAAAGATCCAGTTACTGTGTTGACATCAGGTTTTTAATCTGTAAGAAATCACTCCCGATGTGTTTATTAATACTTTGGTGAATGCTCAGCATTACATTTGTGAAAAAGGGAATGAACTGACTTGTGTCCCATTTCCTCCTAGTAGGTGCAGTTTTTGCTCTTTAGAGAAAGTGGTCAGAACCTTTCTTTGCTTAAAGAGAGGAAAAAGGAGATGGGAAGGACTTTCTTTTGCCAGTCTATCAGGAGGGGTTGTGTGGCAGGGTGAAATGATTTAGCAGTTGTACAATCACAAAACATTAGTCTGAAATTCTGCGCAGTCTTGTGGTGCCCAAGAGTTTCAAGAACTTTCTTAAAGTCATTTCTAAAGAAATCACAAGAGCCTGACGATCTAGTTTACTAAGGAAAGGCACTGTATCTGCGGACCTTGGAATGAGGACAACCACATAGTTTTGCTGGTGCTGTTAGCTCCAATTTGCTAATGTTTTTCCTCCACTTTGCAGAAAGGGGAGCCTGGGCATGTTAAACATCTATTCAGCAAAGCATTCAAGCATCAGCTTGTGCAAGCATTTGCTTAAGTGCTTTATTGATTACAGTCAGGTTGTAGCACATATTTTAAACAAAGCACCTTTTAAAGTGTTTTGCTAAATCAAAGACTGAAAAACATGTGCAACTTCACAGACACAATCAATGCCAAGGAGAAAAGTTACTGTGATCTGAATCCTGACTGTGATCACTGGAGCTGGGCACACAGTCAGTCACTAGAGCTTCAAGAGTTGCAATAAGCTGTATCATTGCTTCTGCTCCAGCAGATGAGCTCTGGTTAGCCCAGAGGTAGCAGCTTAGGTGGCTGACTACTCTGGAGAGACGGGCTAGCAGGGGAAACCGCGTGGCTGCTCCTTACTTGCCAGGACAAGTACAGCGCCTGGGCTGCGCCAGGGCCGACTGCTCCCGAAGGGGCAGGGTTCTGGGAGCCGAGCACAATAATGTGCCTGGCAGGGCAGGGGCCTTTCAAGGCGAACAGGACAGACCTGGAGGGGGCAACCAGGTTCAGCCAAGAGTCCAGACCATCAGGCAAGATCATGGTGACGAGATGGCTTCAAGGTCAAGCCAGGGATGCAAGTCAGCTTCAGGTCCAGTGACAGTGACACAGCCCAGTGATCACCAGGCAGGACCAGAGTGACAAGGCAGATCTGACGTCAAACCAGGGAGTCAATCAGCAGGTTGGAGCCCAGATCAACAGGACTCCACGGCCGAGCATGGCTGTGGCTGAGCTGGAGACCAGCACACCTACGATGTAACTCAGGCAGGGGCTGAAACCCCAGGGCTGAGCTTAAATAGAGCCCCTGGGCAGGGGGGCATGGATGGAGGCCCTTGATGAGGCTGGTCAGACCCACCACAGAATCACAGAATCGCTGAGGTTGGAAGGGACCTCTGGAGATCATCTAGTCCAACCATGGTCTGTTAGTGCCCTCAGGGTCCTGACACATACCTTAATGAGTTTATTAAACCTTGCCAGTTACTGCAGGACCTTATGGGGTCCTTCCTGTTACACGCAGCCCGGGAGCACTTGCTTGTTTGCTGAGTGATGCAGCCATAGCTGTAGAGATGCACAGCCCCCCCTTCCCCTGCTTCCCCCTCCTCCTTTTTGCCTGGGACTGTAGCCTGCCTGGGTGATGGAGGTCTGAACACACCAGACACCAACAGCAGTTGGACGGTGTCATTTCTAGGATCACATTGCTGCCAAAACGGATCATCCTGCCTTTCCTTGCCCTCTGCCTATGCTCAGCATGTCTGTGTCCCTTATCTTGCATCTGCTGTAGTGGACGCACAGCCCCTTTGCCTATGGAGCCAGCTTGCCAAGGCAAATAAAACTTGAGGTGTGGACACACACCAACATATATGTTCTGCAGGCTAGATTTCGTTCAGCTCACTAAGCCCAGGCATAGAGTGATAAGAGAGAGGGAAAGAGTCTCATAACCGGGACCAGATAAGAAGATGGTAGGGTGGTTTCTCCTGGTTGCTGTGTTTACCTGTGCAAAGCACACATTCTCATAAACCACTAGATGCACAACATGCATTAAGTTCAATGTTTATTTTAAAATAAATACCGAAAATTAAGTGAGTGCTTGGAAAGAAGGACATAAACTGGCATAAGAAGGCATAAGCAGGAATATATCAGGAAGAATGATTTCTCTTAGAGCTGTTCACAGTGTTACACCACTGGCAATCTTATCAGGAGCACTGAGGTATTTAGTGTTTCCTTAAAGTCTCAGATTTCAGATTATTTATGACTGTGATTATGGAAGAATCCAACCTTCCATTTTCATTGAGGAAAGGGCAGAAAAACAAATGTCTAGCCCAGGTGGTTGCAGAGAGAACCTTAAAAAAGTGATCCTGTGGAATGAAAAAAATAGRATATGTAAATAAAATTTGGGATTATTAAAGGGTGAAACACAGATTATGATTTTGGGATATAACTGGTTTTTAAGGCTGAATTTTTTTTCAAGGCAGAAGTTAATACAAATGCTTCTGATGAGTATCTCTTCCTTTGAAGTAGTTGGTATTTGTTGCAAGTAGATACTGGTCCAAGAACACCTTTTCTCCATTATGTGTGATCTAACATAATAAAACAAGAACAAAACCAAAAATCCCTTCTGCTGTCAATATCGCAGGTTAATCTACCCCATAGTATCCCACTCTATTGTATTTAGTTTAAATGGTACCCACCTGTTTTTCTTTACAACAACAACAAACTGGAGCAATACTGCATTTTTAGTTTGTTATTTATTTATGCTGGCAGCAAGGTCTAATGTTTCATCTCTAACTCTTCCTGGTAATTGTGATACACGGCTCTTTATATGAAGTCTCATTCCTGTGGTTTTATCCAGTTCTTAAGAAGAAAAGAAAAAACCTCATTCATCAGTGGAATGACTTCCTGGTAGAATGAATGACACAATGATTTTTACCTGCCTTTGTAGGGGGCTAAGACAATTGATTAGCTAATGTTTGTCGAAGTCACATTTTAAGTGCTGTAAGATGCATGAGCTTGAATACTATTGTTCAGAAGAACAGATCTTTGCCTATGAGAAATTGCCATTCGACATTGAAACTAATGTACTGGTAAAAAGTCTGGGTAATATGTCTACATGTGCTGAATTACATGTCTGAGTTATGGCTCAATTACACTTTACCTGGCATAACTTGAAATAAGAGTAACTTCCGGAAGTGTGTGCACAATTTCACTTCTCAGAAAATGGCACCCCTGCAAATACTCAGCCCTTCCACTGACTGAATCAGTCTTAATCCGATTCAGCTGCATTTTTTTGTTTCCGTGTAATGCTAGGGAAGGTGAAAGACTGAAGCGAGAGATCATACTTCTAATGTGCCACATGGTGTTATACTTAAGTGCGGGTGACATGATGATTGCTTACACAGGTTGCAGCTTCCGTTGAACATGGACTGCCAAGTGCTTTGAGTATCAGATTTTTGTGGTGGCAGGTTTTGTAATAAGAGCCATTTTGGTTGCACTTCAGTCTCCAGAAATTCAGGGTTCACAGTGCATTAACCCATGTATAACCTACTCTCTGCTAATACTCAGTATTACTGTGCTCATGTGCCTTTCCAAGGGTAGTGCACTAGTGCACAAGGGTGGGAGTCAGAGATTTTCTTGTCTTCTGCTTTGTCACTTGGCGCATCGCTGCTGGCACGCTGCTGGGGAATCAGTGTGCATGAAGRACCACACAATGGGCACGATGGACCATTCCAAACAGAAAGGAAAATGCYCTGAGATTCTCTTTGGCTTTGCCACTGCATAGCCTTGGGCAAGCTGCTTACCTTCTCATAAAATGAAAATAATTCTCTGCATTCTTTTATACCGTTCTTTGAAATCCTTAGCTGAAAAACACTACAGAGCTGCTGCATGCCATTAACTACATGCACCTATGTGCGTCTGCTCTACTGCTGGCCTGTAAGCAACAAGCTGTTGTTAATGAGCCAGCTAGATCATGAAGAGGAGCCTGAACAGAAAATCATACCAGGCTCTTCTAATCCAGGCTTTGTACTTGGACTTGTGCCTGGGTGCTCTTATCAGGAGATGTTCCATGACTGTTTTGCTGACTGCTAACGGTTTACTGCTTCCAAATACCAAAGACTTTTTAGGCTTATTCAAAACAAAACTTCTTGGCAGAACTCATTTGGCTGCCAAGCCCCAGCTTCTATCCATATGAAATGTAGGGGGAGGTAAGCACAGACCTTTCGGGAAGCTGGCTGGAAGAGGGAGGTGATGTTTCTTATTTGGAGAGCTGAGTTTTGATCTGGGAGACCTAGTTCCTTCAACAGAAATTCATGTTCAGCTCTGCACATGACAGCCAAACTGTGGCAGGCATGTCCCAACATTTCTTTCTCCTCTCTTTCCTGTGTAGATCGAGGAGGGAGGTAAAGCGGACTCCCTGCCTTCCAAGCTGCAGGCTGGTGACGAGGTGGTGAACATCAACGAAGTGGAACTGAGCAGCTCCAGGAGAGAGGCCATCTCCCTGGTTAAAGGGTCCTACAAGAAACTGAAGCTAGTTGTCCGCAGGTAGGCAAGATGCAACACTCCCTTGCTCCCTCTTAGCCTGTAGAATGTCACAGCCCCCCTCACATATCCTTCTGAAAGCCTATGACTTGGCCTCATCTAATGTTGGCAAGTAGCCTTGTTTTAAGCACACAAGCATAAGCCCAAGGGCAAACGTTTGTTCCTTTCAACCAACATTTCAATGATTCCTTTGTACTGCAAGGTCCAAGCATGTGAAATATTTATCTGACTCTCTTCCACTGCTCCCCTGCCACATGACGATCCAGGATTCATATTCAGTGATTTACAGGCAGCCCGTTCTTCCTTACAAGGGTTTGGGGCTCCCTGTGAGAGTGTGGCAGTTCTGTGCGTAGCTCCTACCTCACTGTTGGGTTTTATCACTGTCACTCTGACAGCAGAAGGATTCCCACTGGCCTCAACAGGGTTTGGAGCCATTTTATTCTCTGTAGTTGAGTGACAGAGTGACCATGCGGACAGAGAGCAGTCTGATCAATACTGGCCTTGGGGTGCGATCTCGGGGAAGAGCAGCCACTTCACCTGCATCTCTTGAGCAGCAGCCTCTGCGCTCGCACTGAGAGTGTGACCTGTGGTGCATTCTGTGTGTCCCCTCGCCAAGGTGCTCGAAGCCCTTCGTGCACATTTAAAGCTCAGCRGAAATGCACCTTGTAAACGGTAGTGAGTAATGAGGCCAGCATGCTGGGTCTCAGGCAGTGTATTGAGMTTGACTCAGCTATGCAAATTGTGCCCGTCTCCTTTGGAGACACGCATGATAAAGAAATACGTTTGTCTTAGGGACAGGCCACAGAGCTTTAATCTTAATGCAGATTTTGAATCAGAGGTGTCTGCACCTGGAATTTCAAGGTTTTTGTAAGACCTTAATAGGGAGGCTTCTTGTATATTTTCTACTRTCGGTATGTCCAAACACTTTTTTCTGTGCCAGTTAGATGATAGCTAGTATCACCTTATGGAGTGCCCTGTCCTGAATTTCCACACTGAACCAGAGTGGAATCTGGGTCAAGATCAGCATAGCTGAGGAGCTGTTGCTAGCCAAGCAAAAGGCACCAGCTTGAGCCATTAAGTTGGAACAACTGGCTAACATCTGAGCGGTGATGTTCAAGTTGGGCAGGCATGAACAGCTCGGGCACCATCCTGCTTTCTCAGTTATATTTCATGCTCCTGCTGGCTACATTATGTTGCTTACCTAAAGTATCATTAGGTATTACAATGACCTTATGACAAATTCTGGATATTCATATATGGAACTGGTAGATGGTTTGTGTAGCCAGTAATTTTGAGTGTTTTCCAAAAATAAATCTCTTTTATTTAAGACCCATGTGAATTGTAACCTAACTGTACTGATTGAACAAAATGTTGAATTCAACCTAAAATAGGAAAATTGTGAAAATACAACCCTTCATCACATTTTAATTTCATTTTGCTGAGATGATCTAGTAAAATATCTGGTTTCGTTTGGCCTAAAGTGAAAAATGTCTTCAGGGTTGATCTATCCACCTAAAAGAGAAAAGAAAAGGAAAAAGCAATGGAAAGGCAAGAAAAATTAAGTATGCAAAGCCTGGAGTCCTACTGCAATCGTTTCATCCCCAGATTTTTCTTTCTGTCCACTCCACTTAGGTATTTTCATTAGCAGCATTTCTCTGGTGGGATCTAAAACCTCTGCTTGTGTTGTGGAAAGCCCTTTAGCATCCTGCAGACTAGAACAAATACATTGGGCAAATGAGGCCCTGTGTGTCTCAAACAATACCAGAAGTGGATGAGTGCTTTCCCTCTCTATATATATACATACACACATACATGTATGTACACACATGTGCACGTATATGTATATATGTGTATACATATATATCTGTTTACACACAGAAGTGATTTACTCAAGGTCGGCAGTGTCAGAGCCAGGCAAAAACTCAGCAGTTCCTAATATTTCTCTGAGAGATGCCTGAATTGCTGGGCCACATCTGTCACAAAGCTTTGAGGCCTCTTTTTTCAAGTTGAAAGAGAAATTGAGGCACTTTCTCATTTCCTTGGCTGGTTTTTCATCTGCAGTAGGAATCAAGCAGAGCGATCTAAATGCACATTGATCACATTGTTCTTGTGAAAGTTGATGAGTTATTGAAAGCGGAGGTGATCCAGCTCCGAAAAAATTAACTGTTAGCCAGCAGTGTCCTGTATTCCAAAATTACACTTCAGAGTGTAACATAATAGTTTCTCTCTCCATTATTTTTAAGTTCCCAAGGCCTTTTTACCCTTTCTTCTCTTTTTTAATGGGCATGGAAGGGTATTTCATGTTTTTCTGGGGGGAATGCCATGGTGAACTTGAAGAAAATTGCTTTAGAGCCTGTCATGGTTTCATTTCATCACCACTAGAAGATCAAGCACACTAACTCTAAGGGGTATTTTATTTGCATACTATCTCCTTGCCAAGGTACTTCAAGCCCTTGGTGCACATTTAAAGCTCTGTGACAATCCATGCACTTACAGCTGAAAGATTACAGTTAAGAGCTGAGAGCCCAACCCTCAGTTCAGGTAATTTGACACAGTCCCAGCTGGCCTTGCAGTGCTGGCGCGGGCTGAGGAAGTAGCAACAGAACAGAAATGTGAGGTCCTGGCTGCTTTGCGGGCAGTGGGTCAGAAGTTGTCCGAATTCTTCCGGTCCCCAGAGGTGGCACGACTCAGCTCTCTGGCCGGCTGGTGGCAAGGTAGAAGACAAAGATTTTGTCTCCAGTCCAATGGGGAAAGAGGGTAGGAGGGGATTAAAGAAGGACCCCAAGGGGTATGGTGGGAAAGAGGAAAGCAATGAAGGGAAAGTGAATTTCTACATTAAAAAAAAAAAAAAGCTTCCAACAATATGGAGTGAAATGCAGCAAGATAAAAAAACAGACTAATTAAGGAAAACATCTCAATACACAGCCTGAGCTACGTGGAGCCTTCTTCTCAGGTAAGGGGATGCTGCTGGGGAGGCTGGTATCTATGTGATGAAATACAAACAAACGTTTGTAAACCAAATTCTGAGATAAAGCTACAGTGCCGAGGATATGCAGATTGTCTTTACCCCAGACCTAATGAGTTTAGCCATTAAGCCTGGCAAAGAAAGCCCTAGTGTGCTTCCCAGCTGGGGTTGTTCGTTATGTTACACGGACAAGAAGATGGTGTTTTGCAGTGCTCCATCAGCTGAAAGTAAAATGTTTTTGGAGTGCCTAAGAAGTTGATTTTTGTAAATTGGTCATAATGAGTTAATTCAAGTGGATCAGGGATGCTTGCTACAAACACCAGCTGTCTGAAAACTCACTGAACAGTCATTTAAATTTTAGGATGAGTTTTCAGTGATTTCAGTGTTCATGAAAGCGTTTGCCTGGGAAGTGACAAAAACTCACACTGCCATGGACTTTACCCCTTAAAAGTCACATGCAAATAATAGCAAAGTCTGCTTGGTGGCTGTGGTTTTGGTTTGTTCCAATGCATATTCAAGGTCAGCATGCTTTTGAAGGTTGGTTTGTTTGTTTTTCATATTAAAAGCTCAGGAGCTCTCTATAGCAGTATGATGATGCCATCAAAAATTATAGCGCAGAGAAAGCTGATATTTTATTCAGACATTTTATACAAAGAACATCAAATAGAGGGTCTACAGAATGTATTTGACCTTCTCCATATATTTGCATGGCCCCCATAGCATACTCAGATTTTTGTTTCATCTCAATTTTTATATCAGGATAAAGGTAAGTTTATAGTACCCACGGCAGTAGAGTAAGTAAGTCTGAGCTGTTGAAAGATGAATTGATACTTTCTGTATTGAAAGTCAATCAATTAGCAGAGAAGTGAGTAATGTAAATGCATAAATATATCTGTGACTCAAAAAAGGGCTGTGGAAAGGGTGACTAAAATCTGCCACTCTCAACTATAGAAAATAAGCCTGTAATCTCACTGTTGATTGTTGAATTTCTTTCTTATGGGGATAGTAACAAAACGCAATTCTGCTGCAGTTGTGCGATCTGGAAAATCAGTTGTGGCAAAACCCTTTTGATTAGGCTCCCTTAAACATCCTTGTGTCAGTATGTGTTAGTGGGACTCAGCTACTCCATCGCTAAAATGAAAGCCTGTGCAACCAGCACTGCCAGCTGTAGTTTTCCCAGGGGTATAAAACTGCTTGCCTTGATTTGCTCAATGTCAACCGTTTACAGTTTCGCTGTGTGTTATATGGTCATCASATATATTGGTGGCCAGAGCTGGGCTGCTTTTGATTCCTATTTGAGCACATCCAGCTTCTTGGATTGTTATGAAAATGATTATTTTTGTTTTTATACAGTTTTGCAATGTAAAGGTCAACAGACTGGGCAGGCGTGGATTGGCATATGTGGAGCTGTCACATACTGAAGGAAATTAAAGTTAAGCAGTCAGAATAACTGTATTTCAGATGAGCTGCATCGCTTCCCATGAGCTGGGAAGGAGCCTTTTGTGCTAGTCTCTTTGCAAAGTTGCAATTTCTCATCTGGAGAGCTAACAACCTTAACAGCCAGAGAAGGTATAATTGGTCCCATTTACAGGTGAGAAACTGAGGCAGAGAATGACCGAATGATTTGCCTGAGACTGCCAGGTCTCTGCAGGAGTGGGAAGTGAAACCTTCTGTCAAATCCTGTGCCTAATCCCTAAAGCCCATCCTTATTTGGGAGACATCTGTTAATAAATGATTTTTCAAGGATGCTCCCTCGTTGCATTTGCTTTGTCTCACCCTCAGCTCTGGAGTCCTCCATAGCAGTTTGCAAGGGTGTTCAGCCTGCTGCGCTTCCATAACAGGGCTGCATGTATCTAACTTGTCTAAAAGTCTTTTCCTGAAGCCCATTCCTTCCTTTCAGCCCATTTCTTGTTTTCTCCCTATAGCCGTTAGGCCCATTTATTTCAAGGGCGCCAGAGTAAGAACTACTTTGCGTGTCAGGGAGTTACAGAGTCTTATCAAGTGTATCGTAGGTGCGCTTTCCACTCTCTGCTAAATCGAGTTATTTCCTGCCCCACATGCCCAGCCGCCAGGATCTCTTGTGTGCTTGCGCCTGGCAGTGGTGGATTCAGTTTGGTGGTCTAGTCTAGACCTTTTCCTGCCATCTGCTTCTTAACATGCTTAGCATTGCGCAAGAAAATTACCTTCTTTCTCCTTCCCTTTCCTCCCTTTTTAATGCAGGGCTTTGCAGAGCTTTTAATTTTGTCGAAGGAGGCTTGCCTACCGTCCACAGCAAACTACCTTAGGAAAAGGTTTTTTGATACCCAGTTGATCTTTAACTAGATGGAGGAGGCTGAGTGTTTGACAGCTAAAGCTACAAGCCCTAAAAATAAGGCTCAGTTGTTTAACTGTGAAAGATGAATTTCACTGCCGTGCAAGGAAGACGGTTCCTGTTATTTTTTCCAGCTTTGTTTCTTCCGTCACTTCTTCTCCAGCTGCAGCATTTGAGTAGGGCACAATTGAAAAAGACCCAGACCTTTTTTGTCATTTCAGTTGAATCCAATTGTGTTGCCCATGCTTACACCGGCTGAAGATAAGGCTCAAAATGCGTGCATTGCCTTGTCTGCATTACCACGACCACAGTGGCCTACAGCAGTTGCCAAAAATAGACTTTTCCACAGGTCACTAAACAAGAATGGCTGTCAGAGCGTCACACTGTTTACACAGTTTTACATTCAACATGTTCATAACAGCAGCAATTAGATCACTGAGGCATGATGGCAAATGTAGCCGTTCTGTGAATATCATGCTGAAGGCAACCAGAGTCRCAGGGACAACAGCTCCCAGGCAGCCTTTCTGACACGGCCACTGTTGAACTACGGCCTCTTACAAGCCATTCCTGGGAGTTGCTGTGGCGTTCACTGTTGCCTGGCGCGGGGAGGGCTGAGGTGAAAACATGAAGTCAGTGTTGCTGAGACGTCCAGACATAGTGAAATGAGCTTTCCACGGGCTGTTCGGTCCACATTCTTGGTGTGAGTGTAAACCAGCACAGCTCCGTTGACTTGAATGGACTTCAAATGAGTTACCTCAGGGCAGAATTTGGCCCTTTGGTTCTTTATTCTGGGACCTAGCATCAGTCTTGGTTAATGAGTGAAAAGCTCTATTAAAAGTTTGCTGGTGGAACAGCAAGACTTATCTGGGGAGAATTACCCATGTTTTAGGCCCTTACTCTGTACGCTCTGACATGCAGGAGTCCTGCAGAGCTCTTCGAGGGTTTTGCTCTTAGCGTGCAGGCCAGCACGTAGTCTCTGACCTGTGATGTGAGGGGCTTTGWTGGTGACACTTGCATTTACAGAGCTGAGTCTGCATGAAACATAAATCTTGGAAGAGCAGCATCCTAAAGCAAAACCTATTGATAATTTCCAAGGTGTGTGTGCAACGTGTGTCTCTTCACATGTATCCTATCTCAGGGATATGAGCTGCCACAGGAAGCCCGTTCAGGTGTTATTTATGTAATGTATATAATATTATATCAAAGATGAAACACATTGAATTCCTGTAGCATATAGTTGCCCTAACATCTCGTTGCACTCTCGAGGCTCAGCGTAGGACCCAGTGGCACACAAGCATAGCGCTTCTGAGCTGCCTGCAGTAAAAGCCACCCATCAGCTTTGTTCTTCTCCAGGACAGCCCCTGAGTGACTCCTCTGCTAATGCAAATCAGCAACCGCTTGAATGGGGAGTTGGTGCCATGGGCTTGGCGCTAGCTTTCACTTCTGAGATAGATACTGCAATTAAAGTGCTTGGCTGCCGCTGCTCCTGATGCCTGCTAACAGCTTTACCTACCCCAAGGGTCTGCATTTGCCCCGTTCTCATAGTACACTTTATGTAGAGCGAAAGACATTTGACTGTATCATCTCTTGCTTTCTGGGGCAGCTCTCCAGTGAGATCTAAGTAAACATGGAGATTTTCAGTGTTAATGGTAAGTAGCTTGTGTCTGTCCCAAACTTAGTGGTGCCTGCAATTAGGCTGGGAATGGCTCCCTCAATATGTGATTAACTGAAGTGATCAAAAGCTGTACTTAGCTGRCCGAAGGGACAGTGAGCATGTTGACAGCCAATGGCTTTTTCACAAATTGTACTAGAATTCCAATCCCTCCTCTCTCTAGAGGGAGAACATGTTTTTTTATAGACTGATTCAGACCTTACTCAGCTCTCTGTTTAGTTTATCTTTCAGCTGTTCAGGGCTGGAAGATAAACTGGAAGGCTGAAGTGAATGCAAAATGAATTTCTGGACAATTTGAAATACAGAAACAGGCAATCCGAGAAATTTCAAACTTCTCAACCGAGGCAAATTGTTCTTTAATTTCAGCCAAGTGATGATAGTTTACACAGCTGAGAATCTGCCTTTGTGAAGCCRGTAGAAGGTTAACACAGGAACAGCAGAATGCCAGTGTAATGCAATGGGTATGGCATATTGTTATAATAGGAATTGTACGCGCCATGCCATAGATATATGTATGAAATCTAGAACGCGTGCAAGTTTGGCATGCACAGTTAGTGTTACTACAGTTAGTATTATTTCACTGCGTCACAGCAGTACACATAGGTCAGGGTAACATTGTACTAGGCACTGCACATTCATAGAACCAAAAGATGCTCTAAACCTGAAGGATTTAAACATGACTTTGTAATTAAAACCATACTCAGAAGTAATCTGTCACAGTGAACTGGTTTTCCTGAACAATCTCAGGTAAAACCACTTTGCCGTTTCTACAATTCTCTGTTCTTTTTGTACCACCAAAAGCTATTTTTTGAATACTCCAGATTATTTTTAAGATGTCTGTTAAAGATTTCTTTCTACATTTTTCCCGAGTAGATCCAGGCACCATAGCAGTTCTGAGTCAATGGTATTGTTTGTAAGGAACAATACCTGTAGAAGTGATGTAGGGAAAAAAATCACTGTTAAAGTTTGAGGTCTCAGGGTCTTACTCAGAAGCAAACAACACATAAGGCAGGTGGAAAATTGTGTAATTAGCAGAGGAAGGAAAAATTTTAGGTGAATTGATTTGTAAAGAGAAAAGCAGGTCTGTGATTCTGGGGATACCTAAAACTTTGGAGTAAGTGCTGTGAAAGAGATTAGGGGGCAAGTGACATGGAGAAAGATATGCCAAATCCCTTTGCTAAGTAGCTGGTTCCATACATTGCATGGAGTGCACCTGAGCAGTGAAATCTGAATTCTTTTGCTGCAGTATGCTACCTGGCATTGCCTGCCTCGGACACTTGCACAGAGAAAAGTTAGTGCTTATTTGAGGAATGGAACTAAATGTTTTGGGTTACTGTCCTAGGCCTAATCCGCTTGACTGTGCTGTCATTAGAAAAAAGCATTGTTCTGGGCAAAAGATAATTTTATGTGACTGAAAGTTAGGTCATGGAGATTGGATCTATAATGTTTATACTTGATTTCCTCATATGGTTTTAAAGAGTTGCCATTATGAAGTGTTTCATGTTTTAGTTTGAAGTGGTCTTAGATACTAGAAGGTAAAGTAATCCTGCTTTTTTAAGGCAAGTATGTCTTTGTGATGCAGGGGAATTAAATATATTTATTTATATAAACAACATATACATATATATGTGTGTCGGTATGTGTGTGTCTACATGTATAATTTTATTACCATGTTTTTCTGCATCCTTTTATTTTATATTCAGCTTTGAAGCCATATTCTAGAACTTTAAGTTCATATTCTTGCTTTTCCTGTCCAGCTACTTTGTTTTCAGTTCTGTAGAGTCATTTACTGTGCTTTTTCTTAGCTTATAAGGCTCAATGTGTTTCCTTTTATGGCTTAATAAGAAGAAATGAACTCTAGCTTATGCAGTTCACTCAGCAGTCTGATATGAGGGCTGTGGTGCTTGGCTGATTGCGTGTTTAGTAGCAGTGCAATCAGCTCATTTGTTCTCCTCTTCTGGCATATCATAAATGTGAACACAGTTCATCTCCTTTAGTTAATAAGTGCTGAAAAAGGTAATTGTTAATGACATGCTAAGAAGGGTGTAACACAGGGACAGAAATACTCTTATTCTCCCGAAAGTGATATTTCATATTTTTGCAAAGAATCGTATTACCTGTAGGTAAGGGGAGATTCCTCTTCCATATTTCTTTCTCAGTTACTGTTAGTGTTACAGTAATGTCCCAGCATTACGATAGGCCCCAGYGGGAACTGAGATCATGCTGGGAGAGGCACGGTACACGTATATGTTCAGTGAGAAGCTATTTCTCTCTCCAAGAGCCTTGAGGCTAACAATACAAATCAGATAAAGGAGGGATTGGGGTAGAAAACATTATTCTTATTTTCCTGTTGTGCTGAAAACTGTACGAAAGGAAAAGATTAAGCTTATCCTTGGCTATAACTTTAATCTGCACGTTCATTTTTGTACTTCACTACAGATTCCCCATGCGACGTGGGTCACATGGTTTATTCTCTTGACACATCTGTGTCCCCATCCCCCCTTGCTGAGCAGTGATACTCTGGGGAGATGCTGGGAGGAGAAGCATTTCACAGCGCTCAGATGTGGTGACAAGCAGGCGTGTCAGTGGGAAGCTGCCTAATTCAGGACTGAGAGCCCAGGCAGGGCTGCACCCTTGCAAACACCAGCCCTGTGGCAGACGCTGACCTGCTGCTGAGTACCGGGATCGCCTCATGCTTACGCAGTCCCTGAGCTGCAAACTGCTGGGGGCCAGGAGGGTATTTGGCGTAAGGGTATATTTGTGCTGTTCTCCTCCTCCTCTCAAGGCTCCTGGTTGCTGGCAGGGAGAAGATGCTGGGCTACATGGGCCTTCGCTCTGCCCCAGCAAGGGCCAGCTGTACGWTCTCAGACAAATCTGGTCCTAAGCACCTCACTCAAAGACCTCTGTGGCAAAATCAGGAATTAAACCCAGACATCCTGAATACCTAGACCTGTGCCATAGTTACAAAGTTGTTCTTCTTTCAGCAACAAATTGCTATAGCTCAGGATTTTAAAAAAAAGGGGAGGGGGRAGTCTTCCACTCTGCCTGATAAATGACCACATCGAAGTAGGAAAGTGTGGGAGGAAGATGTCAGTAAGGCTCCTCCTTAGAACCGATTCAAGCCCACGGAAATCAGTGAAAAGATTCCCACGGACTCAAAAAGGCTTTGGCTCAGAGCCTCACTGAGCAGTGATTTCCCTCATTGACCGGGAGAAAATGAGCTGTTCCTAGAGAGAGGGGAAGCTGCTGGCATTTTTACAAAAAGCCAAGTGCCAGCACGATTCTTCAAAGAACTCTTTGGACTAATCCTTTCCTCTTATGACACTAGTGTAATTTTGTGTTGTATCTGACAGAGTGCCAAAAAATTACCTCAAATAATTCTAAGTTTTGTGAATGAAATTAATTAGAATAGGGCTTGCCTCAACTCCCCACTCTTTAGTACTGCAGCAGCATATTTCCAGAGAGCTGCTATCCAGTGTGGTTATTTTTTCTTCAGTGATGATGACTGAGGAACTGTAGAAAGGAAGGGTTGGTGCACATGGAAGTTTTAAGACTGACAGCTTGAGAGACCAAAGCTGGCATTAACAGTGTTTGAGGACTGAGGGTGGTCTTGTGACTAGCACTGTTGTAGGTTTGGTTGTGGACTCCACAGCTTTCTGGTGCGCCCTTGGTAATGTCTTCTTCTYGTCTCTTGGCTCCCTGTCTGCCAGGCGTCACGAATGCTCTGCTGCCCCACCTCCCCCATTGTGTAAGGTCTTTGGGCAGGGGATTTGCTTTTACTGGGCATCTTTCTAACATCCTAACAAAATGAGTCTTGATTTGGATTCTTAAGTGATTGCTAGAAATAACAAGATGGGTCCTCAGTGGATGTAAATGGGTCTGACTGCCAAAACCCATCAGGGTCCTGACACATTGTTTGTGCAGCTTCTCCAAGGTCTGTACAACACGTTTCTTGGTAAGTAGATGCTTTAAAATTTGTTTATGTGTAGGATCAAACTGGTAAGTCTCTAACTATCTCAAGTATCTGTATTTTCATTAGAGATGTTTTCTATGCAGTCATCAAAATGGTTGCAATTCCTGTCTCATTAGGAAAGACCAGTAATAAACATGGAGCAGACAGCTGAGGGAAGAACAGAACATAATTTTGAAATCATTGGCAACAGGCTTCCTGTCTTGGATATAATTAGCTGTAACTTAGGGCTGTCAGGCTTTTAAGGAATTTCCCACGGTGTCTGGTTAATGTGGAGAAGTAGATCTAGATATGACTTCTGAAAAAAGATTTAGGCCACAGCGTGGACAGTGTGAAAATGCCTTTGCTTTCTAAAATCAGATGCCAGCCACCATAATGTGTTATCCTGTATAGGGCCTGAAAGACTGACCCCTCATACAAGACTGTATTAGAAACACAGCAATTTCTAGCCACTGCCACTCTGCGGTAGCTGCTCAGTGCCACCAAGTGCTTCTGGAGTAGTTTGCCTTCTTCAGGCAATAGTCAAACTGTCAGCAAGAAACACTGGAGAAGCTGGGAAATCTCTGTGAGTGCTGTACAAAGTGCCCTTTAGGGTGTGAATCTCCCTCTTTTGGAATTTCCTGAGGATTAAGTTGGAGCTGGATCGGGATGCGATAGTATGAAAATCTGAACAACCAAGCCTGTGTTCCTGGGCTGGTCTGTGCCTCCTGTCTGTACCTGCGCCTGTGCCTGGCCTGACCCTTAGTCCAAAGGGCAAATACCTGGACTTGAGTGAGGTGCTGGTTGCCTGCACAGGTGCAAAGGGCTGCAGGATGACAGCTTCAAAGGGCAGCTGCAGGGGGAGCACTGGGAATAACTGGATTTCATCATCTTTATTGTAACGGTGCTCTAGTTGCATTGCTTTAATTTCAAGAGTCAACTATAAATATGATTGTTTTACAAGGGGTTTTCAGTTGCGTGACATTGATATGTCCTGATGTATACATATTCTTAGCTTGGTTAACCATTTATTTTGCTCAGCTATCCTAATTACCCTTGAATATAAAACAATTTCTCCAGTACTTTCCATCACTTCGTGCTTGAGTCAAGGTTTCCTTTGGAAGGGAGATGAGGTCAGAAAAGGCTAATGAAAGCTAACGTAATCCTAGATTTACTTCAGTAAAACAGATGTTGGTGTGAAGCGGTCACTGTATCTACCTTCCTTTTTTTAATGAATGGGCTTGTATGGGTCACCCATATCCCATGGTGTTGTTTCTCCCTTGTGGCTGCATAAATGGAATATCTCAGTCAAAAGAATAATGAAGAACAGAAAGTGCACAGACAGTATCGAATGATCTTTTATATGCACAGGTCTTCTCGTTTGTAGCCAAAAGGCAGCCTAACTCACTCGCACAAATGCAGGTGGACAGAGAGTAGTTGTGTGTGTGAGCGTGGACAAAACATTGGCGACATCAATAGCTCTGGAATAAGGAACAATTTTTTCAAAAACTCCTCAACTTTCTGCCRGTTTTCACTTTGGCATTAGAAGGGAGACAGGGTTGGTCTTTGTTACATGTATGTAAATCATTTTCATGGAGGTTATACCTGCGTAAATAGACCAGAACTTACTTTTTTCTGTTCAAAAGTATGCCTACGCTAATTAAAATCAGTAATTTTGGTTAAAAAAATCATGTTTCAGAAGCTGGAAAGAGCCAGGCACCTCAGCTCGCAGTTACCTCTCCAGTCTTCTGTTTACCAGGCTTTTAAAAATGCCTGCTGCTCTGAGGTGAACTCAGGAGAGGAGAGGGGAGGTGGGAAGCCCCTCCAGCATGCCGGTGTTTTGCCTGGAGAACTGGCTTCAGTGGCTCAGGGCCTGGTGCTTTGGTGCAGGAGAAGAGGCAGTGGGAGCCACAGAGCTGCCGGGTGGGCAGAAGGGAACCATCGCAGGGGTCATTTGCAGCCCCTGAACCTGCGGTTGAATTACTGTGCCCCAACCCATGGGCTAGTGAGCAGCCGAGACCAATGGTCCTGCTACGCCTCTCCTCCATCACGAGTCTTTATCCCCACTCCTCACTCCCAGTTATTTTTTCCAGATGAAATTTGGGTGGTGAATTTCAGAAGAATCAGTAAATAAATTCTGGGTGACTGAAAACACTTCTTTATTAAATACAGTTTCTTTTTTCCTCCCTCTCCCTAAAGCCTAATATTAATTATAACAGAGGGCCAGCCACCCGTCTGCTGGAGCAGGAATACGTGAGGGTCATGAGAGAGCTGACTGGCACTTTCATTCAGCAAATTTCCCCTTTCCTCACGGTCTCTGCTCCTGTCTGTCAGGCCTGCTGACGACTGCTTGGTAGGAGGGCAGTAATCTGAGCTGCCTCCACTGAACAAACCTCCTGCTTTTTACTGCCAGATTAGTGCTGAGGTGCCTCTGCGCACAGCACCTGTATCTGCGACTTGTTATCTTAATCGCTGTGCTCCCGTTTCTCCGCTTCCCGAGGCGGTGCTGTCATTCCCTCCTCAGAGGACCGCGCTCGCCAAGTGGCAGGCTGCCCCCGCCGCGAGGATGGGAATACCTGAGACTCGCTCTGGTATCTCGTAAGGTAAGCGGCCTCTCGATGGCTACAGCAAAGCAAGCTGGGCACGGCTCTGTGCCTGCGGCAGCAGGCGGAGCTCGGGGCAGGGCTTTGGGAGAGGGGGAACAAGCGTCGTGTGGAGCCTGCTGGTCCTAAGTGGTGGGGGTCCTTCAGAGCAGACGGGTGTCTGGGCGATGCCGTGGGAGATTATTCAGCCACTGCTGTGAGTGAGCTCACTGCAAACGGGGAGCTCAGGTCCTGTTGCTGGGAAGGGTCTTGAGTTAGTCTAAGAAAATCTAGTTATTGGACTTTAGGCTCGAAGTGTGCCAGAAGCCCAACATGAACTTCTGCGAGCCTCCAGAGTTGTGCAGGATGTTAAAGCCTCTCCTCCCCTGATGTCAATGGGTATAAATAATACCATGCGCTTAGGATGCTGAATCTCCTGAGCAGAGAGTCTGACTTACATGCGCACGATGATGGGTAGTGTACGTTTTACAGTTTTRCAATCTGGAATATATGCATTTTGCCTTTTTTTTTTTAATCTTTTATTAGTTGATTGAGAGTTGTTTAAGTTAAGTGTCAAACCAGGCCAACACTTTGCGTCAGTGTTTAATGCAGGGGGGCTAGCCATACAGACTAGGATATATTCTTACTGTTTGCTTAATACAGTAACAGTGCAGACAGTGGAAAGAGAATGTGACAGAGACTGATGCTTAAGAGATGGCAATCAGTATAGCTCTTGTACGGGCGTGAACCCGTTTATATTAGTTGGAGGCCTGTCGTATATTATACACACCTATATGCCCTGTAGATTGTTTGTGGAAATCATAAAACTAAGTTCGTTGAACTTTGATTTTGATTATTTCCTGAGATATTAGCTCCTTTAGTAAACCAATTAACTAGTCTTTAAACTCATTACTTGCTTTATTACTGCCAGTGTATCTTTAACTTTGGGTTTTTTGTTTGTTTGTTTTGGCAAATATGGGCCAAATCTTTTGCTGGGCGCTTCCATCGTGGTTGTTTCTGTGCTGGTTTTTCACAAGGTGGTGAGCCAGTCCATCCGGTGAAGGTTGGCCGGGTGGCTAAGAGCAAGGTTGAGTGGTGCTAGTGAAATACCAGCGTCTGTTCCCTGACAGTGTAAGAAGGAGTTTTCTGCTGTAGGTTATCTACTAAAGAAAATCGCCCTGAAACACTCTGTCCTGAARTCAGAGAAATGGCAGTGGTTTATGAGTACAGCGTGCTCTGCCTTGTCTAATACACACTCCTTAATGCAAATTTTAAAGGGCAAGGAGATTGTGACAGCAAAACTGGAAATGCTTGCAGTAGCAAATGCCCATTACTCCAGATAAGAGATTGCCCCAAATTTTCTCCTTTTGCCTTCCTTATAAGCCAGCTTTTATAATCAAATTCAAAGAAACATCTAGTCAGGGGAAAGAGTAACCATGCGCTGTCGGCTGCAGTGCTGGGAGCCCCCCTCTGCCCTCTCCCAGGCCGGCAGCCCAGCCTGAGGAAGACATGTGCCCGGAGAGAGCGGGCGCTCATGCCTGCRTGTGTGTGCCTGCTCTCAGGAGCACATTTGCTTAAGTACCTGCCCTCAGGAGCAAGCCTAGTCCGTACGTGAGCAGCCCTAGTGATCCCCAAGGCCGGGGAACTGGCAGAGATCCACAGCAGGTAGAAAAGAGGCTATTTTACAGCGCTGATGCCATCACCCCAAGACATGCCCACAAGCCAGTGCTGGTGCACGAGGACCCTCCTGTCCTGGAGGACCCGTGTACACTAACCGCGAGGCGGCAGGAAGCTTGGCGAGGGAGGGGGGTCACATCTTCCTGGCTTGCGTCTCTCCAGTGCTGTGGCTCTCCCCAGGGAGGGGCTGCAGGCTTGCAGTACTGCAAGCCAAGCATTCGGCAAGAAATTAGTGTGGACAATCTTGTACGGGCAAAGGATTAGTTAGGGTCCTAATCTACTGCCCATGTGAGTCATTTGAAATCTCCTGTGGCCTTCCTATCCGGTCCTAGGTGAACCAGCCATATATTTCTCCTCTGTTCCCAGGAGTGATTCGAGTGGCATGATTGCATTAGGTACGTTGTACCTGAGATCTGAAGAGGTGCCTAAGTGACCTGAATTACAGAGACTTGGTGGTCACTTCCTTCAAGTAAATGGAAAAAATCATCTAGGGTTGAGTCTACTGTTTTATCTGATACGTTTTGTAGTGTCTTAAAGATAAGTCTCTCTGAAGCCTTCAAAGAGTTAAAAGCAATACTTCATAAAAACACAAGTGGCTGAACAAATACCATATATTAACATTTACTTCAGTTGCCAAAGCTGGACGTTTCTTTCTGTTTTTTTAGAAATTACAGCCTGCGGGGACCATTTAACAATAAATCGTAGCAACTTGGCTGTTATAGGGCAACCCATGTGCATAGGCACTCACAGGCTGTGCCAGCATCTCCTTTGTGCAATAAAAGTAACAGCAGGAATTTGATTAAACACTGATAGAAAAGAGAGGGAGAGAGAGAGAAACGTAGGAAGGATTAAAGAAAGAAAGAGCCACCTGGAAACTTCATTCCTCCTTTATTTCTAACTTAAGCTCATAAATACCAGATCTGAACCATTGTGTGTGTGTGAGAGAGGTAAAATTTCCTGCATGCCTGCACAGAAGAGACTGCGCACACAGTCCCACAAGCGGACTTCTAGCAAAAGTCACAAGTACTCTTTTCTCAAACGTCATGTTTGTTCCTTGTCTGCCTCAGAAAAAAAAAAAAAAAAAGAGTGAGAAAAAACCTTTATCCCCCGGTGCTTTGGCATGGCCGCGTTCAGGATGGTCAGGCGAGGCACGGCGGCGGCTTTTGGCTGGCCCTGCCGACGAGCAGAGTGAGCGCGTTTCCCAGGCTGCCCTGGCGCGGCCTTGCCGCTCGGCACAATGCGTGTGGCCAGCTGCACGCGTCCGGGGCCGCGCGTCGCCAGTAGCCTGCAGCATCTGCCACTTTGTCTCCTTCGTTGTTATAAACCCCCAAAAAGGGGGGGGGGGGAAGTGACTCCAGCAGCCAAATGCAGATGAGCCCCAAAGAGCCCCCTTATGCGTGATCAGCAAGCGACAGGCAAATCACGGTCAAACTCCTCGCCTGCGAGCCAGGGTGCCGGCTGTTTGGGTTTAGGGGACCAGAACAGTGCAAGGAAGTGTCCGGTGTGCGTGCGAGAGCAACAGCCGACCGACTTGTTTGTTTGCCTCGTTTGGCCGGGAGCTGGCAAGGCTTTGCTGCCTGCTCGGAGGCACGCTTTCCTCCTTGTGCAGGCTTTCGCAGGGAGCGGAGGGGCAGGCTGGAGCCGCGAAACCTCCAGCAGCGGAGGTGGCAGCAGGTTTYGCTCCAGGGCCTGGCATGTTTTGGGTGCTTTGGCACGTAACCTTGCCCGAGCCCAGGCTAGATGAAGCAGCAAGTGCAAGGCTGTGCCGGGGGTGCGTCACTGCTCGGACTCTCTCTGCCTCGCTCCTGTCTTACCCTCTCCAGCAGGCTGGAGGCCTGGGCCTCCGCTTAAGAAATTGGAGAAGTAAATCACTTTCTCCCAGAGATTCAGACCCTCAAAAGAAAGTGCCAGCTCTGCAATYGGATAAGGCAACCCAGTTGTTACGTCTGCTGGGAAAACGCGGGGCACAGGGAGGGCCGGCGAAAGGCAGAGGGGGCGGAAGGAGCGTCCGCCTGCTGCTTGAGTCGGGTCCCGCGGCGCGAGGCGGCTTGGCGCGGGCACCTCGAGGAGAGGCGCCGGCGAGCGTCGAGGGGGCCGGGCGGCCCTGCCCCGGCCAGAGGTATGCGAGGAATGCGAACGGTATGCTTGAGTGGACGGCTTCAGAGCGGGGCGCGGGGTGGCCCTCGCTGCCATCTGTTGTGAACCCTGCGGGCCCATGGCAACAGCGTCTCAGGAATGGGTTGGGGCTTTTTTTGTGTTTCTTCTTTTTTTTTATGAAGAAATTCTTCCCGGCCTTCTTCCCCGCTTCTGCACACACATACTCATGAATAAGCGGGGTCGGGGCTCAGATTCCTGCTATGGTGATGCATGTTAAAGGAGGAGAGGGTCCTTTGGAGCTCAGCTTGCTTTTGGGTTGGGGAGGCGGTTTTCTTTCTGAGCCATGACATTCAAGGAACTTGAACTGATGGTTGTGATCTGTTGGCGGTTGCCAAAATGTCGTTTTGTTCAAATCAGTAGTAGGTCCATATTTGCCATGAGGTATTTTCAGGAAAGTCTACGGTGGGTGTATAGCCACCCAGTTTTCCTTCTTGGTCAAGCAGAGACTTCTTCTGCCTTATTATTATACATGCCAAGGTTATAACTTCTCTAGCTAACCCCTATTTATTTATTTATTTATTGTACCTGTCATTTTCCTTGGGCCCCACAAAAGTCCTGTTGTACCTGAGGGTTTTGCTGCAAAGTCTAGGGATGGGGCCAGATCCTCAGAGGTTATAAGCAGTGGGACTCCACCGGTGTCATTGAGAGATGCAGACTTTTTTGCCAGGAGAGCTTTTGCTGCTGTGTCTCCTAACAGTGTTTCAGTGGTGTGCTGCCTGGAAGGGTTAATGCTGAAAGAGCCTTTGTACAGGCAGCAGGGGCAAGAACAGGCTCCTCAGGCGGAGTGGATGGTTTTACCTCTTCCCTTCCCCGTGAAAATCGCTTCTCAAATGCAGACTTTTTTTTTCTTCTCACACCCTAACTTTTTTCCTGCTGTCAAGTAACTGTAGCCTCATTCCTGTAAATTGCTCAACCCCTTGCCCTGACTCAGCAAAGTGGCTTGTTTTTAAGCAAGTGTTTTAATTCCTGTAAAGCAGGGAATTATGTTGTAATTTTATGTAAGAGTTGCAAGAGGTATGAGGTGAGACTTAACTTGAGGGCTACTTAAGTTTTCCAAACAGCAGTATATTGATTTCTTTGGTGGTTCCTACTTCTACGTTTCTGTGCCTAACAGCCTGTAATAAATACAGAAATGTGCAGAGAAAACCCCTAGACAAAGCGAGGTCAGAGAACTGGCAGACTGAAAGAAAGCTCTCAGACATGTCATGCCACTCTGGAAGATCTCTTGCATGGGGAGAGGGAGGAAAAACATYGGAAAAAAAGAAAAAAAACCCTCCGCACACTAGACTGTGTTTGAAGTCAGGCACGCAGCTGTAGTGGCTTGATCAGGGGGAGGAGAGTATAATTTCAGTGAAAGCTGATAGGTACGTGGCGGGGGTGAATGTCTCCCTACAGGTATTCATTATCACTTGACAGCTGTCATTTTCCAGTAAGTGATTTGCCTTCCTGTCAGCTCTCTGAGAACTAGGTCTATTTGCCTAAGGTTGTAGAGAAGGGTAAAAATCCCGCTTTCAAGTGGGGGTATCATTTAACCATGATAAGAAGGCAGGTAAAGCATTTCTGCTGCAAGACGGCTGTGGAGAACAGGGAAGTAAAGTCTTTCTGGGCCTACTGAGATGGGAAAAACAAGTCATTAAAATCTGATACCTACCTGCCTTTAATGAGAGAAAGGTTGCTCTAAGAAATAATCCCAGCCCTATCACTGCAGAACTATCTTCAGGAGCCATTAGCCTTTCACCTACTCATGTTTTTCTTTTACTTTTGATCTCACTCAGACAAAATGGCTATGCTTCTGCAACAGGAGATTGGGCTGTAATCAGGAGCTCACTCAGTGAGAACCGCACTCTTGCACCCCTTCCTTTCAAGTAAAGGATCTGTCAAAGAACTTGGGGAGTAAGACGGGAAAAGCAGCAATAGTTGGAGGTGAAAAGTGTGTGAACTTCACTTCTTAGGTATTCCCGACTGAGCAGCGAGACGTGGATGATCTCTGCACTGGCCAAAGGATCAGTAGAAAAACTCCCTTTGCCCATGTTTGCTTGAATGTGGAGTACTGTAGGCCTGATCCCACAAGGTCCGTCGTGGCAATGAGAAGGCATGCACTGACTTCGGGGAGCTAGCTGTCCCGCTACGGATACAGTTAGTGTAGAGCTAGTGTAGCTCCTTTCCGCTGACTGCCCTTGCACAGAAGGGAGCTGGCTTAGAAGACAACACTTAAGGTTAAGCACTTGGTGTCCTTCATCATGCTTATTCTGCAGTGAGCCAATACAGATTTTTGGGGGGTTCTACAACGCTCACTTCATCTTTAGTCTCTCCCCATAAACTTTTTTTTCTAGCAGTTGGGGACCTTGGTCTCTTAGATGCAAGCTTGAACTGTAAGCAGAGTTGTTGAAGAAGCATGAGGCTGCTAATATTTCTGGCCTAGCTGGAAAAAGTGAGGATGTTATGAGCTGCATTGAGCAGAAACAAAATCCAGCTTAATTTAGAGTAAACTGCCAATCTTAACTATACCTTAGCATCTAGTTATCCCTTTCATCTCTTTGGTTTTGTGCATTCTCTGCTCGAAGGCTGTTGTAAGGTAAAACCAGATCCTTCATCCATGCATGGACACTCCCATAATCCCTGCTGAAAGTAGAAGGGGTGTTGGGTTGTTTTATTTTTTGACAGTGGGATCATTAACGGAAGTGGGGGGATGATTAAACTCTGTTAAGGTCCAGTTTCGTTCTCTCTCTTCAATGTTTATTGCAGAGTTTTGCACTTTGCTCCATCTTGAGGAACATTTTAAAATCAAACCAGAAATGCAGGCTCGGTTCTTTGCTGAGACAGAGCACTGTTGCCCACTCACGTGACGTGTAATACTTGTTTTAAAGCTCCGGCTCCTGAGTCATCAGATTTGTGAAGCTATTGACTTTTATCAGCTTGAAGTTTCTAGCCCTCATGATTCAAAGCCCAGAAGACAAGTCAGCCCCCCCCCCCCATACTACCTGTGAGAAGAGGTGACTTTTAACCTACGCATCACTGCTCCTGGAGCCACGGTACCCCTGAAAATCCAGCCCATGGCATAAAGAGAGCTTCCATCCATCTCAGTTTCACATGGGGCTGCTCCAGCTGAAATCTGTCTCTTTGCAATAGTACGGCATCATTTATCATTGCATTATAATAACTCCTTTGGGGATGAGGGAGGAAGGAAAATGAATTGCTTCCTTTGGCATCATTTCAGTACACTCCTCCATCCTGAAAAGCATCAAAGTTTCAGGAGTGAAGAGAAGTGTCTGCAACAGAATACCTGTCTAATGCAGCCTTCTGCCCAAGGGGTGGTTCTCCCTCACTGTCAGTCTGTCTTTGTTCATGCCACAAGGAGCTGGCCACGGAAGTAAAGGAATCTCGAGAAAAATTAAAGCCTCCTCTCTGCTCATTTCTAAGAACATCTATCGATAGGTTTGCACAGAAGTTGTCTCTTCCTTGCATATGACCTACTAGAAATGTTTCCCAGTGTCTAAGGAATTGGGAGGCACCATGTAGTACGGGGCTATCCTAATAGTTCACCTGATATGCGATCTCGTTTTGGCCAATGGTCAGCACAGGAGGTTCAGGAAATAGCACCTGCATATACCTCCTTGGACAAAACTATTGTGACGGGAAATGTCACGGCAGGACTGCAAGCGGAGGCTGGCTCCAGGGCAGGAGAACTGCTAGTGCAAACGGCCACGTCTGTCCTAGCTAGCACAGCTGGAGACGCTGGGGACAGGGATGGTCGGCAGTTCTGCCTTGCTGTTGCTGCTGAGGGCATCAGAGATTGTAAAGCTCACTCAGTCACCTCTACTTTTGGTTTCCTGGCACTCTAGGTAGTCTTCCTCTAGCAGCAGTCATCCCCCCATGCAAGAGTCTACCTACCATCTGTAATTAGATGCGACACTGTGCCTATGGCTTGTGACAGGAAGCCCAGCTGTCTGAATCCTCTTCCTCGTATTGCTCCATAGTCTGTTTCTCTACCTGACATTTTGCTGCCGTTGCTGCTGTTCCTGCACTACAACAGGCCTCCAAAGCTCCTTCTCTTCTTGAATGTTTTCCACCTCAGCCCTTGCATGCAACATTAGATGATCTTTGATGGTGATTCTTTTGTGCATTTGTTTAACTGAAACTGGGTTCTGTTTCAAATCCAACCCAGTTTTATTTCAAAAGCTCTTCATCCTCCAAGGTGGGGGAAATTTCTTTGCTAAAGACAAAGGAGTGAGAAAGGATGTGAGAAATAAAGTACAAGTGACATAAACTAGCATGTTTATTTCAGTATGCCAGTTGTCCATATCTCTTTCTTTCTCTTTCTTCCTTTTGTCTAAGGATATCAAAAAGCGAAAAATGCCAGGAATGTCACATCCTATTGAAGTTATCCTGACACTGTATTCAAAGCAACCCACAGCAACAGCTGTATTGCCCATCTATCTTCAAGCAGAAAATTGTACACGGTCTAGGACAATGCATCACATCTCAGACTGACACAAGGGCCACATTGCAGTCACGGTGGGAACCATCACTCGAGTCCCCTGGTTTGTTTGTGTGCACAAGAATCATGCTTATAATATTGCTGTAACATAGCACTTTGCATCTAATTTAAGCAATACTGTGGCTTTTGTTTGTCTTACAAGGTCTAACGAAAAGACAAAAGACATGGTCCAGCCTGAAGTTTATGAGACGTTACCAGACATTCATGTTCACACATACACGCTCCGTCAGAGGAATTTATGGCCATTACGATGTTCTCTAATGAGCACAAAATGAGACCGTTACATCTTCACTTAATTAGTTTGACAGATTTTCATTTAAATATAAAAAGACTTCTAGTCTTTAGAGAACAAAAGGAGGGCTTTGTTTCCAGTGCAGTTTTTGACTCTGCTTTGCTGGAGCAGGAGGTTGGGGGTAACAACTGAAGGGAGACGATTTAGTGTGAATAATTCTCATCTTTTGATTTCACGTTGCCATTTCATTGCTGCTTTTCCCGTTCCCCTGGAGCACCTTGAGGAGAGCGGAGTGATGTGGCTCTTTCAGCTGCAGCCAGGAAAGCCCAAGTGAGCACTTTGCTTTCTCAAAGCATGATGGATGCTTTGAGATTTGGGAGAGGGAGGTGGCTCTAAGAATACCAGAGAGCTGGTGTGAGCCCCAAGCGACCTTTTGTCTCCACACCTATTAGCTCTCTCTCTCTCTCTCTCTCTCTCTCTCTCTCTGTCTAGTCCTTTACATCATGCAGTATCAATGTAGAAGGCTCCTGCTTTTATAAAAGTTGGGGACTAGCATTATAAGCATGCTTGCAATTTTCTTAGCAGCTCCATGAGGAACAAAGAGTTCAGAGTACAGCGTGAGCCCTGATACGCAGCAAACAAGTAATGCTGGAACTTGGTTTATGTGGGAGCCTGTTTACTTCTGCTCTTTAATTGAAAATGTTGTCTCTAATGCCTGCTTTTGAAGATTAACTGATCCATGTCTCATAGGAGACAGCTCCCATAAGTTTAGTGCCATGGAGTAGCCTCTAGCATCTTTACTCATGTGTCTAGGCATTTCCTAGGCAGGATCAGAAAACACATTGGCAAAATATGTCACTGTCTGAGGGTGTGCTACTAATACAAACGGTGTCACACCTGGAGTTACCCACATGCTACAGGAACAGGAGACATTTAAAGAAAATGGGCTGCAAATACAGCTGCTTTCCATGTGGAGAAATTTTGATGTCTCAGCGGAAATCTCATTTTTAACTGGTTTTGGAAAGAGAYGTGCATTTTATTTATGGTTATCAATAAAATGAGGGCTAGATTATAGGCTAAGAAGTGATGCATTTTCCTCTCCTTCTCTGCCTGTCTTTTCTATTCATTGCTGCCATTTCACTCCACAGAGCCTGGTCACACACAGGCTGGGGTATTGCAGTTCTGAGCGCTCGATAGCAGTGGGTGCCTCCAGGCACCTATTTCTTCTGCCACAGAAGGAAACTGCCTCTGAACTTAGCATAGAAAGTGTCTAACCCTCGCATTATGGGCTTGCAGATTTCCCCCTTGTCTCTTACTTACATGCAGGCATGAGAGCAAAAAAAAAGGCAGATAGCTGCTCAGGCACGCCCAGCTTTCTGCTTTTTATGGTGTTTCTTTAATCGGGCGGCCCTAGGAGTTCAAATTCTTCTGGGAGAAAAGCCCCTTTGATCATATGACTCTGCAGATTTCTGTAGGCTGAGTAAGCAGTTCTGGCCGGCTCACAGAAACTGCTCACAGAAAGGTCTGATCGGATTTCAAAGACAGGGGAGGTGCGCAGAAGCATGTTTAAGCCTCTCTCCTAGTGCGATCGCACTCCACATGATTTTTTTCATAAGGGTCAGCAGGACTGCATTCACGTTAGGAGCAGTCAGTGGGGTAAGGAACACACTCGGGTATCCCCTTGTAGCCTGTCTCCTGCAGAGGAGGCATGTTTGGGGCAGGGGGAAAAGGACATGGTGCAGGCATGCTAACGTGTGAGCGAGAGCAGCCCGAGGGACAGAGCGAGCCCGAGGGTGGCTCATAGAGGCTGCTGCCCTGGTAGTCTCATGTTTCCTATACAGTGAGGAAAATGCCAGCAGGGGAAGTTATTCTCACGACTCCAAGGAATCATTGGAGCTTGGTGTAGGCTAGGAGCAAATGGTCCCTTTTCAGTGTTGTCACATTTCTGTGGGGGGCCAAATTTGTGGGGTCACTTCATTAAAGAGGTGAGACTAGCCTCCGGAGATGACATAGTTCATGTATGCTTTTGCAGCATGTCACTTAGCAAAAATATAGAGTAGATGATCCTTGGTACCATGTTTTCATTGTCAGGAAGGGAGCTGATCATGTCCTTACTCCTAACGCTCAGCCAGYGCCGGATACTGCGGTAGTTGCTGGTGATGTTGATTACAGATTTTTTTCACCGTTAACTTTAACCACCAGGAGCAACAGCAGCTGAGCCACTGAAGCCATGCAGTGTATGAGCAGGACTCCTCAGAGCACCGACCACACTAACGCCTGCCCCGGGCTGCCCCTTGGTGTGCTCAGTGCAGGTAACAGCACCCTAAGGCACCTTCTCCGCCAGCAGTTCCTAGGCGAGCCCAGAGATACGCTTTACAGCGTCACACCAAACCAAGTGATGAATAGCCGCTTTTGTGATACCTTGGGTGTTATCGTGGAGCACCTTAAGATAGCGCTTAGTACCTCCTTTCCCAGGTCCCTTACTGCCTTTGTTTCTTCCCGGCATTGCAACTGGTTAATCTTGAACAACTTAGGGCTGGGCCTGGCTTCTGAAAAATGTCTTCCCTGAATTTGCATAACAGAGACAGTCTAAAACACAAACTGTTTTGAAGGTTAATAGTATTTTAGCAACATATGAATGACCCTTTCTAAAATGATCAATGTTCCTTTTAACCTAGTATTTTGTCTCTAGCATCAGTTAACAAAGGGAGCTTCAGAGTACATATAATTGCTTCTTTTCAGTAATGTACCTGGCAAATAATACACCCGGGAAACTGATTTTTTGAGCCTTATTTCAGTCTCACATTTTTTAAGACTTTTTCCCAATAACACCCTGCAGCAGCAAGTTCTGTTTCTCAGATACTGCAAGATCAGAGGAAAAGAGATTTGTTTGTTTGTTTTTAATTTTAGCAATTTCTCTTCGGAAAGGTTAGCAGTAGCTATATCATCTCCTCCATCTCTAGTTATTTGTCCTTCAGTTTATTCATCTTATCTATTCTATACGCTCTGTTGGTATAACTCCAGCTGTATTTTTTTGTTCTAAATTGTTTGGCATATGCAGTTTTTTCTGTGACTTATAAAGGAATACTTGCTTGATTTTGCTCATGTTTTTAGAGGCTACATGTTGGCTTGGTCATCTCTGCATGAGGAGCACTAAACATGCCAACTTCCAAGGACATTTCTGTAGTGACTAGCAGCAATACTTAGAGGTCAACATGAGGTCTCCTCCAAAGACCCATGTGTACATCCAGCATAGCCAAAGCAAAACTCCTTGGATTATGGTAGATTTGGATCACTTCAGGCTTGGATTACACAACTCAGGTCTGCCATCTGGCACTATGGGTTAGTGCTGTTGGATGACCAGTTTATAAGTAAACGGTTTCTTTTGTTCATAACATACCATCTTTAGGCCACAAAACGCTCGCCTTTATGTAACCAGCCTATATCCTTATCAGTGCTGAGAAAGTTTGTTCCTGCACAGGGGTTATGTGCTGGGAACCAGGGCTAAGGGTGCAGCTAGTTTATTTTCATGTCTAGGTGCCTCCTGTAACTTTGACGATGCTGGAAATCTGTTCACACTTCAGGTTCCCTGTGATATTTTAAAAACCAGCTTTCATGCTAGAAGATCTTGCACAAAATACCTACTGGCTCAGCCACTGGGACACTTCCCATGTTTCCCTTTAACCATTTAGAGCTTGTAGCCTAGTTGTTGCCTTTTGGCTTATTATGAATATCCCACCCTAGGATGTGCCTCCCATATAGCATGGCCAGCTGTGAACTGAGAGTAGAAAAAGCTTTATTCATGGGTCATGCTGCACACACTCTGGAAACAGAGCTGCTTTCTTACCATCACATAGAAGGGTATAGAGAGCACGAGGCACTTTGCTGGTTTTGTGTGTGCGAACAAGCTGTGCGGAAAGCTCAGCAGTGCCTGGCGTTTATCCTCAGCTGCTAGCGTACCTGAGAGCTCCCCCTGCCTTGTCCTTCCTAGGAGATTGCCAGGTTGGCTGCTGCATCATGGCCAACGTCAGGTAAGAGCTGGCCTTTTCCCCAGGTGAAAACAAACCTTTGGACAGATGCAGCGCTTTTCATAATCCGTTCAGGATCCAAGTGCTTTTATTCCATGTTGTTTAGCTCTATCTCCCTTGCCTGGCAAAGGCTTTTTAAATGATCTAATTAGAAGAAGTTTTGGCCTAACGGTGAGTTAGTACTAGTGGAATTTGAACCGTTCTTGTTTTTTCAAGTTATTCTTATCAGACCATCCATGCTTCTGGAAGATGAACAGAGGCGGTTCCTTTTAGTAAAGCTGACAAAGCAGGAAATGTTCAGCCAGCCTTGACAAAGTATCATAACCGAACATTTACTTTGAGCCACAGCGGGAGAGACCCAGACTCATATTTCAACCCATTAAGCCTTCAGACATACTTTTTTGGAACTTCCTCGGCATTTTTTTTCTTCTGCTGATAAGAAGTCTTTTAAGGGCACAAGCTCCTTGATACCATTAAGGACAAGAGCACCTGATACTGCTCCAGGCCTGCAGTCAAGGGAGGGAGTGACCCTCCCCCCATCCATTCCTCCCGCCCCCCCCCCGGAACAACATGGAAGGAGACACTGCTATTTCATAAAATTATCTCTTCTGTCAGAGATCTAACCTTCCTCGGATGATGACTATTTTCTAGGAGCAGCTAGTGGAGGTACTTTGCAAGGAGACAGCAACTCTTTGTGTGAATGTTCAGGGGCAAACAAAAATACAGACCATCGGCACTTAACATCAATTAAATTTGGGTGTAAGACAGCTAGTTTTATTCTTCAGTGTTTACCCAGCTCTAATCCCCTTGGAAGCTTAAGGAAAAAAATAATTAACCAGTATCTACTTAAAAAAAAATCAGCAGTATACCTCTTTCCCAATATAAAACATTAAAATAAAAGCCCGTAGTTACATTGTGCAAGGCCTGATTACTAGGTATACAATTTCAGACTCGTGTTAGATTGCTGTAATGTTGGTAACTGCTTCCTCTTGGGGCAATTCTGTGCAACTAGGTGTTTGCTTAGTGCGGGCATCGGCTAGCAGCAAAGCRACCGGGCAGAGGTGGCTTAGCCATGCAAAGATGTGCCATTGGTCTGGTCTGCCTGTAACAGAGGGGATGGCAATCTTATGGCCCTGGTGAAGTGACGTCCATTTACCCCAGAGGAAAATACTGGTTGACATTCTTTCTTTCTCCCATATTTTTAATTGAACATAGAGCTCAGAGAAAGCATTAAGCTATTTGGTATTTGTAAGAGTGTAAGAAACTGCCATGGGAGAAATATAAATGCTGGTTCCTTGAGAAAAAGGAAAATCTGTAAAAATGCCGTCACTTCCCAGTCAACTTCCATCGCTCTAAAAAGAAATCCATTGCTCAAAGAAGCACTTGCGTAGCCCATAAACAAGCTTATGACGATAAATAGGCCCTTGAGTTGCAGAGAAACCTCTATATTGTGAGAAACTGAGAGTCTCTTTCTCCCCACTGAACAGGTCTTGTATCAGTCTGAGCTTTGTGGCAACGTGTTCCTGATTGCTCTGCGTTCGGGCTGGAGCAGCTGTGGAGCCGAGGGGACAGCCTAGTGTCCGTGCCCCCAGCGCTCGGCCTCCGCGCTTGCCGTGCTGGCAGTTGGGAGAGCAGCAGAGCCGGAACCAGGCTGTAAGCCCTGAGCAGAAAAGAGTTTTCTCCTTTTCTTCAAAGGTGTCACAGAGAGATGAGCTCAATGTTAGGGGGCCAGGATGCCTTGGTTTCATTTCTGGCTGTGCCATGTATTCACCGTGAGATGCGAGGCAAGGTGTTTACTTTTGTGTATTTACATTTCTCCATCTGTGCAGCGCCTGTGACTGTCCTTGCTACAGGTAAGGGCTGTTATGAGGCTTAATTACCATGTGCAAAGCACTTAGCAAAACATATTGCACTGCTGAAGGTATGCAATGGAAATTAAAAAGAAAAAAATAAGGCCTTTCTCTCTAATTTTCAGAGGAATGTCTTTGTACTTTGACCTGGTTGCTGTAACTGCAGCCCAGAAGATTTTCCTGCTAAATGGGTGGTTAGAACAACTGCTTCTTGGCAAAAGAGAAAATAGCACCTTCCTCAGCCCCAGTCACCCAAAATGGGCCTTTTGAGGCTAAAAACAGAAGCAGGTACTCCATCATCCTCCCTCCCATCCAGGTCCTGCCAGCCTGGCATTTCCATATCCCTGAGGATTCTGCAGCGCTTCAAGTCTAGCGGGGTTTCACGAGATATAAATAACACAGCAGACAAGGCGCAGTCAGGGAGGGAAGCAGACTTGAAAATCCCGCTCCTTATAGGTGAGAAGGGCTTGTTAGGGACACGGGAGTTAGGAGCAAGAGTGCTTGCAGGGAGTCAAAAATGTGAGGTGAGGAAAGATCAGATGGTGTCTGAGAAAGGGAAAACCTTGTTTCTTTTTCTGTCTTCAGTTGTTCAAACGAGCAAGAGACTTGAGGTTTCTCCCAAGCTGCATGTAACCCAGGCTAGGCGATCAGGCCTCTGGAGGTTCCTCCATTCCTTGTACAGAATCAGAGCTGGGCCGTTTAAACATGATTATGGCCAAAACACAGTGGAGAAATCACCTGTAAATGGCCCTCGCATCACTGTTGGGATTGGCCGTTGGTGTGTGCGTTTTAACTAGTCAAAGTGAGAATAAAAGTGTGTTGAGCCCTCACCTGGGAGCACTGGCAGTGTTAGCCTGCTACTGGAAGGTAGAACAGTTCTGCCAGAGAGGAGATCTCCGGAAAACCAAGCTCTGTACCTTCCTGTTTCAGCCCAGCTGGTTTGAGGTTGAAGGAAAATCATAATGTGCAGGGCTGGAAGCCGTTTTACAGCTCATGGTGTGGGAATGGGTCTGTGTGTGGGGGGGGGGGGTGCGTGCGCATTGCTTCAGAGTAAACCAAAAGCAAGCTGTATTTGTTTTGTGTGCTTGTTTGAGAAAACTCTGCTGAGCAAAGAAGCTGGCAGGAGCAACAAGGAGTTTGTTCTAGCTCTGCAAAGATGTCCAAATGTCCTTTTGGGGGGTTTGCACGTTTTACGTGGTTTACAGGTAAAAGGACAGCTGGTGACTAAAAGCAGGTTGCAGTGAAGCAAGAGCCTCTTCTTCTCCAGCGCGCTGTTGAAGGGGGCAGCAGTAAGTGCTGGACTGACTCAGTGAGCGTTGTGCAGGCTGAACAGGACTGGACAGCCTGAGCAGCGCATGGGGCTGTAATACTGAGTTGGGACAGCTCATAAAAACAGGCTTTCCTGTAATACATTTTTTACTCCCAGCCTCTCCTAGGGGTGTTTTTGTGTCTTTACAACCCCTGTGTGCACATACGTGGCGCCGTGCTGCAGGATGACGTTGCTACGCAGCACATGCAGCCTGCAATGTGGGGGGACCAGCAGGAAAAGTTCTTTCTGAGGGCTTTTGCCTTACGGACAAGGGGAAATCCTAGAGGGAAAGAAAGAGGAAAAGCAAAGGGGTAGATTGGAAAGTGTGGAAAAGTCACAATGGAAGAAGGGGCTGCAAAAGCCCCGCCACGTATGTGTCAGCCCAGTTTCCATTGCTAAGGCCTCTTCTCCTCCTCCTGCAGGTTTGCATGGGCACCCCCTCCCCTCATGACTGCAGTGGGACTAATCAGAGACTAAGGGTTGCTCATGCGAGTGAAGCTCGCAGGCCACAGCTGGCAAGCACTGCCACGCGCATTGCTGCCCAGCCTGGACAGTGCCCTGCGAGATGGGCAGAGGAGCGCTCGCGCAGAGCCCTGAGATTTTCAGCTGCAGTCCCAAGGTCAATCTGAGCTCCCTTACGACCTTCTGACACCCAGCGTGCTCTGGGGTGAAAGGTGCTTGCTTCTTTGTCCCCGTTCTGTGTGCGCCTCTAAGGAACGGGCAGTCTGAGGAGCTAACATGTGCGGCCAGACAATGCGGAAAGGTCCAGCAGTGTCAGCTTCGCTTGACCTTACAGACTGATCCTGAATTTGTGTTTTAGCAGACAGTAGGGTGGAGCAGCTCCTCTGCAGTTTCCTGTGTCTCTCTTTGCTATACCTCTGCATCAGCTTCGTGACCGAGTGCCTATTCAATGGATGCTTTGGATCAAGTCTAGTCCTACAAAGCTTTGTTGGAAATGGGTAGCCAAAATGAGGGCACTAAGACAAAAAATTTTCGAATAACCACACAATCCCCTACACATGAGCTAGAGGCAGTAAGGTTTCCTGGATGCAGCGCTGGCCTTGGCATCAGGGCACTGCCTTGTGATTACTGTCAGTCATTATCTACACTGTTGTGTCCACTATGAGCCCTGCTCATGGGTTAGGAACCTGCAGTACTTGCTGCTGTAGAAGCAGAGCAAAAGGCAGTCTCTGGCCCTGAGGCAGTGGAAATCTCCAGGCCACCCCTGTGGTGTCAAGTAGTCCTCATCAGCCCAAAGGGCATTATGGCCATCGTTGTGGCCCCACGACTTTCAGATCCAATTCAGCAGGTCACATTCATTTGTGGTAGAAGTGTGTTGCCCGTGAAGTTACAGTGTGGAGTTATTTGGCCCAAATACATTTGTTTTACTATTGACATTTGGTGTGAAATGTTTGTGTTTGGAATTTGAAAAGCCCCGACTGGCATAGCAGCATTCATGATCCCAGAGCTGTTTTGAAAGAGGCCATTGCAGTCACGAACAGTTCAAGAGATTTGTCTTGTGAAATAGATGAGCTATACCAAATGTTTTCCATTCTCCGTAAGACTCTTTTCTTGCTCTTTCTCTTGTGTAAGAAGGAACAAATGTGATATTCAAATGTTTTTTGTCCCCATCACACTTCTCGTGTTATCATTTCCAAAGAACTAATTCACAGATAAAGATAGGACATTTTAACAACCTCTTTAAGTAAAACTGTATTGCTGCAGCTCTTTTTTGAATGTATGATATCGCTTGTGCCTATTACGTATGTGAGGTTAGTTCTCAAAGCAACACGCAATAGCAGAAAGTCGTGTGGTTTCTTGTGCATTTATGCACTGAGCTGTGCTCTCTTAATCCCAACTACATCAGCCGACTGGTGTTATGGTGAAACAGTAATTTCTTTTGAGAAAGCATTCCCAGCAGCAAGAAATGAAACAGCACAAGCTATTAGTGAGAACAGTTCTGAAAACTGAAATTTTGATATACGTGTTGTTGGGTAACAAACATTGGTAGCTACAGTTCTGTAATTTCTTAGGTAGTGTAACTAATCATTGCAGCTTTCCTCTGCTGTACAGTGATTATTCACCTTTCCATTAGGTTGGGACATGTGAGACCCCGCTCTGCTCCCAGCTCTGCTGCTCGTCTTCTGGGTGGCATTGGATGTGTCATTTTGCCCCTGTGTCTCAGCTTCTCCATCTGCAAAATTGGATTAGCCATGCTTTACCTTTCTGTAAAGAAAAGACCAGTGCAAGAGCTAAGCATTATTTTTTCGTAGTTAAAATGTAAGAGGATCTCACTTTAATTTTCAAAGGCATTAAAATACCTTCTGTCATGGAACTTACAGGCACATATATTTCATCCGATTTGCTCCTCTGTGTGTGTGCTTRTGAAAGTTTGTAAGAAGCGGCTTTCTTTTAAAAATCACTAAGGGTTCATAGTTACCATAAGCTGCCTAAGAATTCTGAAGGATCTTATCTTTTTAATGAAAATTACTCCCCTGCAGACCTTCTGCCAGCTCGGGGTTCATGCTGTCRTGTTTCAGGTTCCTCACTCACATTTGCACTCAGGGACTAGCTTTCAAAGATGGAGTCACCAAGGAAAAAACTTGCTTGATGAGAAGATTTTTATTTTTCAGTGTTGCTGCCATTAGGCTCAGAATAATAGCTGTCGTGATTGCTCACTGGCTGAACCAAGCAAACTTTGTCCACGCTGGAGGGAGATGGTACCTCACTTTATGTTTCTGTAAGGCAGGAATGAGTAAAGTTTACAGGAGTATTCAAGGAAATGCAGTCACCAGTTTCACTGCAATGGTGTGCGGCTGTGCGGCCCTTCCTGGTTCCTGAGTTGGGCCACTGGCCCCAGTGACTCCACCCTCTCCTCTAGGCAGGTACCCCATTTCCTGCTGGTTCCTCTGCTGGAGAAATCAAGGGGAATGGGGTGGGGGCTAGAAAGAGGGTCCTTGAGAATTGTCGCCACATCCCATGCCTCGGAAAGGGCTATCACTTGGTTGTGAGCCTGTGTGTTTTGAGGCAAAGCCAAGCAGGACTCCTGAAGTCTCAGGGACTAATGACCAAGAGCAGTATGTGTCGATCACCTGCCTTTCTCACCCGATACTTTGGCAGGACCAGAGGGACGAGTGGTGATGTCTGYTCCATGAAAGCAGGGGCAGGGTTTGTTTCTGAGGTCAAGGGACCAGCTCGCCTCTTTGCCAGGTTGGAAGCACAACCTTTCCAACCAGTTTGTCAGCTCAATTATTTAGCAACCTGCTTTGTTTATGCTATAAAACTTGGCTCCTGCATTGCATGTGGCTTGCCAGAGGGCACAGGAACAACAGGGCGGGTTGCTTTAAGTCCTGTGCATAAACTACATCAAGCCTTAGAGACTTAAAGAGAAGGCTTCTCTCTAGCTGAGAGATTTATTCTCAGTCACATTCCTGTGACCCTGGTGCAGGAAACGGGCAAAGCAAATAGGGCAGAAGACAGCTCATGCAATTTGGTTAGAATAGCTGGAGCTCCAGAGTGGAGACCAGAACACACTCTGCACTGGTGGGGATCAAAGTTGTGCTGATAAACAATAGAGGCTTTAATTCCCTGCAGATCTTTCCCTTGACATTGTCTTTAAACTCCTTTGGACTCTGAAAGAAATGAAGGAGAATTAGACAGAGCATTTCCTTGAAACCCAAGCTACAGACTCCTGGGGTGTTAATACTCACCTTGGGCTCAGAGCTGCACAATGCTTTTCATGGCAAGTCCCAGGAAGTTCGGTGTGAGCTGCTGCAGGCCTGGAGGTCATGAGGTTTCTTTACTTTTTTAAGTACTGACATAGAGGCAGGCCAAAAATGCGTGGTTTACAGCTTGGTCTGGATTTGACCTGTCCCAGGGTTTGGAAATTACTCCAGTCATAATTTCGTTGCCTTTGTTGCTTACTGTAGGTTGAGGATACTTGTTGGGCTGCTCAAATAAAAGGGCACGTTGCTTGCTATAAGGAGTTTATAATGCAGTGCAAAGTGCAAGCAGATCAGTGCAGCAATGCCTTTTGCTTGCAGTGGTACTGTGAACATGATGAGACCCGACAGCAAGGCTCACTAAAAGAAATGGTTCCTGAGTGGCTCAGTCCCATGCAGTGCCAAATATTCTGGTTTGATCCAGCAAAGCTTTTAAGATCATGATCAGCTTTAAGAATGTGAGTAGTTGCACTGAAATGATCTGGATTACCCCCATGCTGGCTTGGGGACAGCATGTACAGCCCTGCAGCATCGAGCCCTCAGGCAGTGAGGCCGTGTCCTGGTGGAAATGAGAGAGGCGGCTACCGGCCCTCCTGTCACAGAGTAGCACCCTGGAATTCAGGGCAAAAACACATTGCGCTTCTTTGTTTAATGTCAATCCGTCTGAAGTCCCCCAACTGTGCAAACTAAGATCAACAAAGGAGACTAAAAACCTCTAACACCGGTTTCTTGTATTTGCTGACAACAGCATCAGTCACAAAATCAAATCCTTTGTAAGCGCCAGGTAAGTCGGAGACGGCAGAGTGCCCCAGAAGGGAATTCTTGAGGATTTATGTTCCATCAACAAGACGAGTGATAATTAAAGCCTGAACATTTCTGCTAAGCTGGGAAACAAAAAAAAGCCCCTCTTAATTCCTTAAATTCCTCATACCAGCCTGTAAAGAATATTCCATTCATGCCTGTGTCTTGCTGCTTGTTCTCTCTGTGTCTCTTTCTTTAGCACTCAGCCACCTGTTTGTAACCAGCGTTGTGCAGCATCTCGGGGAGGCTTTCTTCTCTGCTCCCTCTGCCCTTGGTCTTGTTGCTTTGACACTGAGGCCTTGTTGTCTGCGAGAGACAGTACATTAGAGCTCCCCGGCTTGCCCGGCTGCCTGCTTCGCTCCCATAACTTCATTCTTGGAAAGTTTCTGAGTTGCCCGGGTGATAAAACATGAGCAACATTTGCTCTGACCTGAATCATTTCTGAAGGCATTCAGCCCTGTTTTGTTATGAAGGTTACTCAGGGTGGGTGGTGGGGCATGAGAATTCCCCGTGATGGCGATTCCTGAAAAGTGTCAGAAAGTCGCTGCCTGCACCTTTCGCACCGTGGGATTGTTTCAATTAGTTTTTTAGGGTATGCTGAAAAATAAGTCCAACAGGCTGGAGAGTGAGAGGCACCAGCAGAACAAATCAGCTTGTTGCAAGATTGTCTGTCTCTGCCTTCCCCCAGCTCTCACCAAAAGAAAAAAAGAAAGAAAGAAAAAGGGAAAAAAATCCAGGCCCCAGCTCTGCGTATATAACAGCTATCACTACTATTATATATCAGGTTAGAATGATACAATAGTGGAGTGTTTGCTAGACTTGTAAAAACCTCAAGTTATTCCCTGGAGACAAGGCTTATGAATCAAGCAGGACAGTGTTTAGAATCGTTAAAATTCCATAAAATGACCAAAAAATACAGTAAATAACTCTGGAATGTTGTGGGCTGATTGCATGGTTCTTTTTCCTTAGCTCTGTGTTATTTATCCCTTTAAAATAAATATCATATGCATGATGGGTGGCTCGGGGCTTTACAGTGACCTAGACATAGAAAGTTTACTAACAACTCTCAAGCAATAACTTTGGAGTCTGATTCTGGTCACATTTATTCTGAAGTAAGTGGGAAATAATTGCGGTCTGCACTGCATGTGTATTTTCCTTAAAACAGTATTCGCTAGGAAACAATAAGACCTTGAATGTCTGTCCTTTGAAAAGGCCTCGAATTTGGTTCCAGAGATCTCGGCCGCTCCAAATACTTTCCTGTTGATTTGGGGGGATTTTTTTTATTACATTTCTTGTGCAGAAAGAGATCTTCTGCCACCATCAATCAGTTGGCTTCAGTGATGATGTGTTGAATTTCTGCCCCCAACCCCAGCTCATAAGTCCATCATCATTTCCAGTAGAAATGAATAAGCTTCATATAGCAACCTCAGTTTTGAACTTTGGAAATAATTCAGTCAGGGGTCCAAACTTTGCAACCAACCTATTTCTTTAATGATCTGAACCAGAACCCTAGTTCTGAAAACCCTCAGACTTGGAAGTGGGCTGTTTTACTTGATGAGGCTCTGAGAACTTGCATTTTCACACACTTTTACTCGCGTTTGCATTATATACCTAGAACAAACAGTAAATCCACAGCAAACCAGCAAAGCCTGATATTGGTGGATCAGGTAGTCCAGAACCTGGCCAGCAAAACAAGGTACAACATGTGGATCTCTGTGGCAGACCTAGTGAAAACTGTCCCTTCAAACATTTTGGTAAAACATTTGGGAAAAAAAAGTTTTAAAAGGCATGGAATTTTGAAGACTAAAACTAAAAATATTTCCATTCTGGGTGACTCACCATCCCACTCTCTTTGAAGCCTGGGTTTCATGATAGGATGCTATGTCGCTTGTTCACCACGGTTTCTCTGTCTGGGGAGGAAAGGCAGGACATCAGGAGAGATGCCGGCTCATGCAGGAGTCTGAAGAGTGAGGGTAACTGAACAGGAGTCCTCACAAGGCAATGTGGTGTCATCTCCCAGCCCCAGGATCATGGCTGCAGGGCACTGGCTTGTTCATGAAAATAATCGGCATTTTCTGTTCAAAACAAAATATTTATTTTTTAGCTGGAAACTTCATTTCCTGTGAGAAACATGTGGAAGCTTCGGACCAGGGTCATTCAGCAGCCATGCGCCTCTCCTACACGCTGCCTTTGCCTTTCATGAACCTTACCAGCATATTGTCCGCTCCTGCCAGCGTGGCTGAAGGTCATTCTGTGGCAGCTCTGCCATCAAGAAACGGGAAGGTTTATTGCTGTTGTGCCAAGATAACAGACAGGGTTTTCATGCAAAATCAGCTGTGTATGAATACTTGCAGAAGGAATCATGGTCCTGTTTTAAGCAAAGCTCTTGAGCTTGTAGTTCAGAATAAGCATAAATGCTTTCTTGAGTTGAATCTTAGAAGTGCTGAATGCCAGGTTGCCTCCTTTTTTCCCCAAACTTGTTTCAGAAATAAAAAAAGCATCTTATGGCTGTGGCAGGTAACTTGGAACCTTTTCCTGCATTTGCTGAAATGGCAGTAAGGGAAAAACAAGAAACCCACCAAAGGAAGCTTAGCAGGAGCGATTATTTACCATTTTTAAGTCATAGCTTGTGTTTCTGAATGCCACTGTTTTGATACCGGTATGATGTAGTGTAATTCTTGCTTACTCTTGTCACAGAGGCTAACTCTGACTTCAGTGCTGTACCAACATGTCCTATTCCTTGTGTGTACCCATCTCTTTTGTGTCTGTGTTGGGAAGGTGTGACAAGGGCTGAGCATGAATGAGAGGAAGAAAAGTAAATGACTGTTTAAACTAGTGAAGGACAGAAAAAGAGAGAATGAAAGGAAATTCAGAGGCAGGAGCTCTGTTAGTGAAGCTTCCCTTTTCATTATTAAAATTTTCCAAGAGAGGGAACTTGCAGTGATCTGTCAGTATCATTCTTTAAGCAAAATACATCATCCAGGTAGAGAGTTCTGCAGGAGAAAGATTGGTGTGAGGTCTAGTGACTAGAGAAAACTCTGGTTTTGGTCTCCTGAAAGAACAAGTTGCTGGCCACTGAGATGCCCTCCTTTCAGAAATCATTTTGCCTCTAAAGAAGCAGGGTTTTATTGTGCCACTGATGGAAGGAGAGAATGTTAGATGGGAACCTTTGTGCCCTCTCAGCAAACATTTGTTTTTCTTTTAGAAGGCAATATATGATTTTCCGGCTGATTGTGATTTGTGAGGCTGCCAAACCAAGTTTGTTGAGCAGATTCCTGCTTCGCAGTCTGTACAAGTAGCTTTGGGCCGTGGTCTTGTTCGGCATCTCATCAGAGAGACACCCCAGCCGCCTGCGTTCAAGGAAGCATGTAAGCCTTTCCGCCGCTCTGAGCCTGTGCGTGTGTCTCCTTATAGTGGACTTCAGATCGTGATGCAAACTAAGCACGTGCATGCAATGCAGGGATGTGCTTGACATGGCTTCAAGTACTCTCCCAAATTAGGGCTCAAAAGTAGAAGCTGATAGTACTTTCCATGTTCAGGGTGACAGGGTGTAGGAGGAAGTTGATAAGAAAAATCATACTCCTATCCTGTGCTGCACCAATGTTAGAAATGAGACTTATCTGCACAAGGATCCTGAGTGCTGGCACCAAAGTAAACTACTCTGCATGTAGAATAACTAATTAAAAAGCTGTATTTGAAGTATGTTGCCATGTGAAATGTTCTTAAGAAATTTTTTTTCTTTGGAAATACAGGGATTCTTCAGTGTCACAAGGTGCATAATTAGTTTCCCTCTAAGTTCTCTGTTTTYTGAGCCATCGAATCAGTATCTTAGGTGAAATCCTCCAAGACAAGCTGTTTCTGCAGTGACTCATATGGACGTGCAAATCCAGTGATCAAGGTGAAAAACATTTCTGAGCGACTTATGCCCAGCTGGAAGAGGCCGATGGCCCGGGATCTGTTTATCCCAGCTGGCTCTCAGTCTGCAGGCGCTGATCTGCCCTGTACTGAGTACACTTTTGCTTTAGGATTACAAGTAAAAGAGTGGCTGAAAGTAATGCAGCTTTATTTAGTAGCTAGCCAGTTTTTAGATACTTTGTGTCTTCTGTCCAGTCAGGTAAGTTGAATGCTGTCAGTATTTATAATAATCCATGCTTTTTCTGTAGAGCAACAGAACAGTTTCAGCTAGGTGTAAAATCCTGATAAAGATGTTCACTGATTTGTGTGCCTGAATAGGATATATTTCTAAAAAAGACATGTCGCAGGATTTATAATAGATTGTAGTCTCTTTTTCCTACCATGAGAAGTTTTTTGAATCAGAGCCTGTCCATGTTTTTGGCATGCAGAATAATTCAGATTAAGAATCTAAGCACAGCTTTTATGTGGTGATAAAATGAAGTTCACATTGTCTTAAAATATTCTGCTGACTTCCCTCCATTATTGCAGTGCTTTTGCCTCATTCATTGTTAACTGGCTTTATTTAATTCCTTGGAGTCACACAATGCATTTCCTTGTCATGTCCTGTGTACCGAGATCCAAACTTCATTTTCAAAATCATGATTAACTTTACAACTGCTTCTTACTTGACATCATAAGGGTTTTTCTGCTATAATAGAAATGATGGTTCGTTGACTTTGAAGAACAGCATGTGCTCAAAAATGCCCACTATTAGCGTCACCCTGCCCGCTTACCTGAACTGAAGCCAGTTGCAGAGGCAGATCCTGTCTTTCTGCCCCCACTTTATATGTGCTTGCAAACTCTGGGCCATGGAGCAGCAATTAGAGCACATTTCGCTTCGCTTTCTGGAGTCTTGTTGACAAGGTTCGTGCACAAGATATGAGGTGTGAACAAATACCCCATCATTTCTGCCCTGTCATGTTTTATTTTTTAATCGGACTGTGACATGGARCCCCTCAGTAGGGTCTAATGACTGTGTGGATGGATGATATTAATCCAGTTTAGGCAAATCCCAAGGCAAAATCTGTAATTCCCACAGAGTTTGAGGAGAGCCAAGCCAGCAAGCCATCTTGTTGTGAATTATCAGCATGGCCCTAGCTGGCATCCACAGTGGTCTTTAATCCATGTATAGCTGCTCTTACCATTAATAGCTTCAGAGATATAAATGATGCAGAGGGAGGAACCATACCTGGATAATTTGATAGAGCATTTGGGCATGTGGCAGTCTAGTGACCAAATGTAATTAAAAACATTCCTGTCTCCAGCGTGAGGCTTGTGAATCTGTCCTGGCTGTCTGTAATTAGAGCTGTCAAGCAGGCGTGTTATTTTTTGAGTGGGATTATTGGTGCCTTGCTTGCATCTGGTCCTGCTGTCTCCTGGTAGCCTATTTTTATGACGTGCAGAGGAGTTCAGTATCAGAAGTGAGCCAGGAGGGAGCAGAGCAGGAAGCAGTGCGAGCAGGTTGAGGATCAAAGGAGGGCACTGCCCTGCTGGCTGGTGTACTCTTTAAGGAAAGTGTTTTGAATTTCAGCACCTCATTAGCTGAGCTCAGGCTGGGCTGATCTCCTGTTGCTGATACGGTGGGAAGATGTAGTCCACTTGCACGAGGAGGGGCAAAAAGAGTCATACATTCAGCAAATGCACAGTGTAGCAGGACAGCAAGAAGGCCAGGCAGAGCTCCCTTGGGAAAATGAGCACCCTCCCCCCGAGCACCCCCCTGGAGTGAGCACAGGTCTGGCGGATTAGGGTGAGCTCCTGCCCTGAGTGCAGTGTGCTCAAATGTGCTTGCACCTTCATTTTGCTCAGCCCGGTCTCCCATCCCAACTCTGACCTACAGGCCAAGCTTTCAATACAAAGCTATGCTCGTCTTCCCCTCCCCTGCCCAAACTCCTAAATGCCTGAGCAGGTCTCTTTGAAGTCAATGGGGTCTGCAGAGTGCTCTGCACTTTTGAAACGCAGGCGATGAATTTAGGCTTCTGGRGGTTTTTAAAGATCTTTATCTTAATTTGGCAATGGTTTAGCTTGCCTATCTGTAAGATAGGTCCCATAATTTGTACTTTCTTCAGGATCTGGAACAGGAGGAGTGGGCTGAAAACGTTCTGTAACCCTGGCTGCTTTACAGCAAAGTCTTATTTAACTTAATGTGGATGGTACCTGATGGACCTATCTGAGCCAGTAACCTTCAGAATATAATAAGGAATTAAATCCTTTCCATAAATGTTTTATTGTACCCCCTATGAGAAAATTATCAATTAAATTTGTTAGGATGGCACAAAATATGCACAGAAAGGTTATCATATGTGATTCAATAAGGTGACCTTTTCTCATAAGGACTCCCTTGTCTGCCTTTCTCTGGCTTTCTTATTCTCTGTGGTTTCTCTGGCATTTCTTTTTGGTTTCCCTTATTAATTTCATTTTCCAACATACAGCGTGCTCTAGGTCACCCAGCTTGAGCAGGGGGGTTGGACTAGATGATCTGCAGAGGTCCTTTCCAACCTCAACCGTTCTGTGATTCTGAGATCCTGCTCGCTGCCTTTTTCATCCCTTTTTCTTCCCTTGCTGGGCAGGTGAGAAGCAGCAGCTGAGAAGGAGGACGGGGACCCGTGTTACAACAGCCCTTCTCCAGTAGTCTGCACTGCGCTGTCCTTACATACAAGGAGGCAAAGGACTTTCTCAGGTCTGGTTCTCATTGCTGGATGAGGAAAGGCAGTGTCTAAGAAGGAAGGAATAAGACCTGGCGATTACCCAACCATGGCCTTTAGTTCCCAGCGCAAGGGCTGGGTTGAGAGCACCTATAGGTGTGGTTGTGAAACTGGCAGTAAAATTTGCTTCCGATCTCTCTTTGTGAGTGTTAGAGATCACAGGGGATGACTGATCAAAACCAGAAAAGATGTGATAACTGCTGGTCTTGCCTCTCTGTCTTTTTCTTATCATTTCCTCAGGAGTCCTGACTCCACTATGAAACTGAAGTCGGAGCTTTTAAGAATGAGTTACTTTTAAAGTAAGAAAGTTTTAGGCCTTGCAGAAAGTGCGAGTCTGGGGCTGGGATAACTCACTGTTCCCTTGTGCAAGTCGGCGGGGCTGTACTCGTCTGGTTGAGTACCAGGCAGCCCAGGATCGCTCCAACAAGGGGCTCTGCCTTTAGCTTCACAGAGGAGGGCAGTGCTTGTTCAGGGGCTAATACGTGAGTGAACTTCTCACTCTTAATCCCTTCTGCTTTTCCTTCCCTGTTTTAGTCACCTGGCTCTTCCTTGCGCTTGTCTCATCAGCTCAGTGCCTACAGCAGTGGCAATTACAGCAGTGTGAGCGTACAACAAGTTACAGCTGACTGGCTGCGAGCGACCAGAGCTCTGTCATTATTAGCGATCGCCTGTTAAAAGGGTGCGTGAGACCAGCTTCTGCTCCTGCTTCCTGCCCCTGGCCTCACCTTCCCCTTCACAGCCCGCTGTGCCGATGGTGCAGGCGCTTCGCCCTCCTCACAGAGCGCGCCATGCAGTTGAATCTGCAGGCGGTTAAGAAGATCCTGGCCTTCTGGAGCCCATCGCGACGGTGCGTACCTCAGCTCCGTGGGTCTGACGAGCAATTTTTGCAGCCTCTTTGGAATTTGATGCCCCACTTGGGTGCGCTGGCTCTTTCGCGGAGCGCTCCCTGGCAGGCCCTCGTGTTGCAGCTTCCTCGGCTGTCCCAGAAAGCTTTTGCTCCCATTGGTGTCCAGTGAAGGCAATTCACTGCTGCATCTGTCCTCTCTCTTTCTCTTGTTTTGTGGGGGATCAGACACTCAGAGGCATGGTGAGCTGAGCCTCTGAATTTTGCTGTCACCTTTCCTTCTGCTTCTTGTTTTTTACTTCTTCTTTTAAACGAGAACCTGTACCGATCAATGCAGTCTACTCTGAGACAGCTGGCTGTGCATGGGAAAGGCATTCTTCCGTTCCAGCCTACGCCAGGTCCACTACCAGCAACCTGTAAATAGTCTTGTCATTGTGCTAGTTTGCTTTCTCCCTTATCTCCTACACAGTCCCTTCAAAGACTGTATATGGTCTCCATAATTTGACTACGTGTGTTTCTATTGTTAGATTTATTCTTAGAGTTGATAAGAGGATCAGAATAGCATCATATCACATTGGGAGTTTAATCTCAGGTTGGCATTGTATCATTCAGACAAGTCCTGTGTTCACTTATTTTAAATGTTTGATCAGCCGTCATACAAAGTGCATAATATTTACTCCTTTTCTGTTGGTTTATTTATTCAGTGGCTGGGTATGAGATTCAATAGTGTGCTGAAGTACTAGAAACTGCAAAGAAATCTTTCTTCCAGACCTAGCACTGTGTTTGCAGTCTTTTGGATCAGTTCTAGAAAACAATCTTTGCCTTTTCATAGGTGCAGAAATGTCAGAGGAGGCACTGAATATGTTTGCCCAAAAGGAGTTAGGACCTAATACTACCAGGTGGGGGGCAGCCTGGCTTTAGGGCAACAACATAGCTTGTAATTTAAACTTGACTATTCACCTACCRTTTCTGCCAGGGCAGTTTGCCAGTGTCACCGTACTTAGTGCAAATTGCATAGTGGTATTTTGCAGGGTGGACACATTTTTCTGGGGAGTGGATTGACGGCATGGGCTCATTTTCAGTGGATACTGAGCAGCCATTAAATGGCCATTCTTTGGATGCTGTATTGTCACGTAATCTTGAATTACTGTGTTATTYCCAAAGGCATACAACACTTTCAACAACTCTGTTCAAGTACCTTACTTTCCTGTGGTCCAAGTGTTTAGGAATTAAATTGCAACTGGCCTAGCTTTTCAGAAATGCTTAGCATCTATGGTGGCAGTCCTAAGGAAAATCATCAGGAGTTGCAGCTTAGGCATATTTAAAATCAGGCATTGTTATTTAGATGTCTAAGGTTTTAGGTATTTTACCTGGCTCTGGATTAAGTTATTCTCTACCACTTATAGATCCAAGTGTTTCTTTTTTGCTGTTTACTTTAATGTTAAGTGTGAATTCCTCTGCTTGGCCCATTCCAATGTAAATAAACCACACTTTCTTTCAGCGATGGAAGCTAACAAGAGTTTAATTGCGTGACAGCACAGGGCGACTGTCATCACAGTAGCTGGTGGCATCAGGGTTGCGATGCCGAGCTGCTCCCCAGGCCTTCCCGCTGTCAGAGCTGTCAGGCTGCAGGGCTGAGTAGTGGAGATACGACACAGCAAGTGAGGTTGTCACTGTGCCGTTGCAAAACGTCTGCCAAAATCAATCAGCACAAAGTGGCGAGACCTCTGAATGTCTCCTAGAGATTGATGTTAAAGGAAACCAGTTTCCTTCCACAAAACTGAGCCTTTTGTGCGGGTTGTTAGCCACATCCTTATTATTTTCTTTCGGCAATTTTGAACTCACACCTCTCAGTACCACCTGTGGACAAAACAGCACAGGAAGGAGAGCTGCTCAGTGGAAGCCGTGTAATGCTGCACACCTGCACGGTGCTCAGAGCAGTGGGCCAGCTCTCCTACGTGGCATCAGGGAAGAGGAAGAGCAGAAGGAAATTGTTTTCAGCCATGCCCTCTTGCATCAGCTGGGACAGCACTGGTAGGAAGAAAGGGTCCGAGCCAGGCTTCACAAAGTAATGCTGACCTAATTAGGAGCGGGAACAAATCCTTAAATATCTGTGTTGCAGGTGACATTTGGCACAACAGGAGATCCCTCCATGTGGAGATGTAGCTGGACAAATTCTGTTCTCCATCATTTCAGCAACAGTGAAATCCATGCTACTCCAGTATGTAACCACAAGGAGATTTACACTTGTGGCTGCATTCATAAGCACAAGGGAGGGTTTTTTAGACCTGTTAGCTTGCAAATAGTGACCTGGTTCATGCAGGAGAAGCAAAATTTATCCAGTTGTAAAAGGGAAGACAGGGACTTGAAATTTTAGTCTGGAGGTTTTGAGACTTTAAAAATATAGGTTAACCTAAGTGTGTTTTTACAGGTCTGGTAAGTGTAGTTCTCATCTCAGGAAGTAATTGGTAAGATGTCTCACAGAGGACTAATGGCAGGGTAGAGAGGAGAGAGTCATCGTTCCGTGAAATAGCTTTGTCTCCTCGGAGCGTGCATAAGCAGTAACTAGCAGCCRTGGATGACACAGACGGTACCAAAGGCTTTTCCTGTTTATTAGAAATGGGACAACCCACAGTATTCCTGTTTTGGGGAGAGAGTAAAAAGAGCTCAGCCCATTCTGAGACGCAGCAAGAAGACTTTCCTAGGGGATCTCATAGGATAACAGAGGGCTGTAATCTCCAAGGTTATCATCTGTAGCCATCCACAACACTGCGCCACTCCGTGTCTCCAGCCATGGCTCCACAGCCAAGTTAGTGGGGTGTTTGCCCCATGCTGCTGAAAGGAGCCATCTGCCTGGATGCTCTGCCCCCTCTTCTAGGCTGGCTATAATGTGTGTGCAGCCATGTGGTGAGCTGAATCAGGACACAAAACTCCTTCTTCCCATCCAAATACTGTTGCTTTCCCTTTTTGGGTCTCTGTACGACTGCACAAACGCTTGAGCTAGCACAAGGGAAGAAGTGGGAATGAGCCACTGGAGGCAGGGAGAGATGGTGGGATGCCTCTTTCAGCAACAGCCTGAGTTTATTAGAGATTAAAGTAATCATGAAACTGCAGCCTCAGTTTCTTCACCTGTAAATTGGAGATAATTATAATACTGATCTCTGTAAAGAACATTAACAGCCTTGGTTGAAAAACGCTGTATAAGTTTAAAGAGCTGTTATGAACTTACATCAGAGTTGTGCAAGCTATATTTAATTGCAAGTTACATGGTGATAGGGGTAAGTGCTTCTCGCTTGGTCTTAAGTTAGATGTTTCTTAGTGTGTCTGATGGAGAAAGTGGGAGGGAGGGCAGCAGGCAAAAACATGCTTATAAAGTATAAGGTAGAACAGCTCTCAGGCGGAGAGAGGTTGAAGTCTCCCAACTTGTAGTCTGCAGGACACAAGCCCCAGGCTCGCAGAGGGGGGCGTAAGAGGCAGCTCTCCTTGTGGGTAGCTCACTCTGCGATTGCCCCAAACAAGCGGCTGCTACTGAAAACGGTTGCAGGCAGGTACTGCATTAGATGGGGCCGTTCTTGGACCCATATCTTCCATCGCCCTAAAGATATAAAAGGGCCACTGACTATCACTGCTGGCCTATGGGCGCACAGTGCCACCCTTGGCCAGTCAAGAGGGGCCAGGACTTGTACGTGGAGACAGGCTGTTACCCACAGCAGGGTGTTTGTCACCGGGGCATGCCGCTCTCATAGAAAGCTGAGACCAGGAGGGATACAGGGAGCCCTGGTTAAATTGTCCCCCCAGTCCATGGCTCGCTTGGGCTCTGCCAGGAGCGAAGGCAGAGCTGGGGCCTTTGCGCTATCTCGAATGAGTCTTGAGGGAGGACTCCACAGCAAAGGCAGAGGGATGGGGCGTATTTTCTTTTATTCTGTGCTCTGGTGACTCTGCCTTTCTCCACTGGTTTCCCAGAACCTTGTCAGTAATTCAGTGTAATTTACCCCTCATTGAAACAGTGAGAATCTACGGAAAGCCACCTCCCATTGTGTTAGACTACTGGCTTGCACATGGGAATGCCAGCAAAAACTCCATGTGTTTCTTAAACCTTTATAAAACCGTTAATGTAGAAGTGACCACCGACCTAGAAATACGGCAGCTGCATCTCTGGCAATCACAAAAATAGCCTCTTGGTGACCTAGTTTCTTCTAGCAGTGAGCATCGCGCTGCACAAGCGTGAATCCTCCCTAGTAAACTCATCAACAAATGCTTCTTGCCACTGAGTTTTTGGAGAGGTTGCAAATGAAGTGGTAAAATGAGAGCAACATGATGCTTATAACTGGAAAAATCTGGCTTTAGATAAGCCTCAAAGGCAAGAATTGTTCCACTGCAAGTGAGGCTTTTCAGAAGCATCTGAGTGGCCGCTTCAGACCAGAAAGAGCAAATCCCAGTTTTCAGATGCAGCCCAAATCACACAGGAGCCCTTAAAACTGTGAACGCCTGAGCTGTTGGACGTCTTGGGAAGTGTGACTTTGTATCCGTAGAGCTCTGCCAACCATACCAATGTTGTGAGGGAGTGTGTACTGTCGGTGTTCAAGATGCAGCATCCAAATACAAAACTAATCTAAATTTCAGCCTCCAGGGCAATTTCTCAGTGTTTCCTCCCAGTTAGGCTGCAGGTTGCAGACGTGGTGGAGTGTGGAGTAGAGCAGCAGTTGCTAGCCTGCCTGCTGTGCGAGCCCTGTCTGTCTGTACACAGATGTGTCCTGCTTCCGTTCTAGCCTTTTTTAGCCTTGCTGATAGGCTTCCCTTTTGATACACAGATATTAACCTCGCCTCGTCCCGGTGGTTAGCTATCTGGTGTGTTGGATGTGCACTCATGAAGGCCCTGAAGAAGCTATCCAGCCTAACCAGCAGACCGAGCTATTGAAAGTATTAAATGTAAGCCCCTGGGAACTCTCTCTTGTAAGCCCTTTTTGTTTTAATTATCTTTTTGCTTTCCATTCTGGTTTATATAGAGCAACAGTGACATCCATTGGCCTATTAAGCTAATCAGAAGTCCTGGACACACAATATGTATTTACTCAAGGTGGAGGGCTATACTGGAGGCCTCCAGCACTACAGTTTCTCACGTAAATACCAGCTGCTTGCTTTCCTAAACAACACCCTTTCTCTTCATATAGCACAGCCTGCTTACATCTTCATGGAYTCTTCATCCCTATCAGGATGCTTAAAACTTAGTTTTAAGATGGAGCTTGAAACTACTATTCTGAGAGGTACTGAGACAGAGGATAAAATACAGTTGTCCTGGAAGCAGAAATGTGGCAGCTTGGAGCTGGTGCCATCACCTTTCTGTGTGTACCTTGCTGGTGAGAGAATATATAATGCTGAGTTGTTTGAGTACTTTCCAGCACTGCAGAACCAACACAGTCAGGAAAGAGTTAATGCTTTTCTGTTTCAGCTCATTCATCCACAATAATATTTGTTAACTTTAGATTGCAAAAAAAAAAAAAAACCCAAAACAAAACAAAGAAAAAGAAGTTATTTCAACCTTCCTTGCAGACAAGAGGATTTAGGAGCAGCAGAGAAGAGAGAACTGGAAGACACAGGAATGTGCAGTGGGGTAACTGACAGCAGGAGGGTTGTCTAAAAAAAAAGTGAGTAAAAGACTCAAAGCCTGAAGTAGTTGGAGGATTCAGTGACAAAAAAAAAAAGAAAGAAAGAAAAAGCTATTCAACCAAGAGTGAGATCTGGAGGAGTCTGATTTCATTGCAAAAAAACTGAAAAAAGTTCAATTTATTTTTAACCTTCTAAGTAAATCAGTAGGTGTTTCCTGCAGACATTTCATTGAATTGAATGAGCAACTGTTGTAAATTTTTGACCAGCTATAGTTACAATCCCATTTTAAGGTCAAACAGCCAGTGACTGAAAAGGAGTGCATTTGAAAAGTAGGATTGAACTGATAAGCGTGTGGGCCCGTCCTCGTTGGCCTGTAGCACAGTGCGGCTCTTCTGGTTTGTATCTGCAAGGAGGTGCAGCCTCATCCTCATGACTGGGGCAGCTTGAACTTTACCCAGCCAGATCAGCACAGGGTTTTTCCCTTCCAGCATCACCAGCGACAGAATCAGAATGAAACTACACTGCTTAATGCAGTCTGATTTTTAGTCCCATCATACCTCTTCCTTAGAAAGGGAATTGCGCGTGTAAGTGCTTTGAGTTCTTCTTCAGAGCAGCCATAAACGAGAGGAGTCAGAGGTGCTCAGGTTAAGGTTTCCATTCATTTCAGCGGCTTTGGAGCAGGCGTCGTGTCTGCAGCCCCTTAGAAGACGGATCTCCTCTTTATTTAGGAGGCGATCGTTTCCTGTGGGAGAGCCCAGGAGACAGGTCTAGGTCAATGTATTGGAGAGCCTTCTGACTGCGTATGCCATGGGCAGAAGGGAAACTCAGGCAGGAGCTTTGCCTCCTGTCCTCCAAAGTGCAGCGTGCCGGAAATGCTCTCTCCAAGCATATCTGACATTAGCCCGGAGAGTATCTTCCCTTTACCTGCAYGTCTCTTGCATTGACATTTTCTGTAGTCTCACAGCTCTGCCTTTCTCATGCCCTTGCAAAGCTTTCTGCTGGATATTTTAGATACCATCTTCTTGTATAGCTTTCCACAGACGGTCTGTTCCCTTTGGTATCCTCTCTTCTCCCTGCCTGACTTCRGGGGCTTTGCTGTGGAGATTATCTGATGCTTTCCTTGCTTTCTCACCTCTCTCTGAGGTGTTTCTGTGCCTCTGCATGGACGCGTTTGTCTGTAGCTAAGGCTAGCACGCTTTCACTATTCTTTCACAGGCTGAAAGGGGAGCGTATCGCTTCTTTTATAAGCTCGTAGTCGTTCTCTGGCTGACTTCTCCCCCTCACACCCCTGCTTCGCACATCAGCTACGTACAGAGTTTGGGTTTGCAGGAGCCAATCTTCCCAAGCCATCACCAAACACTGGAGTTTCTCTGGCTGTTGACTTTTCGATGGCTGTCGAGTTCCTTTTCTCATTCCCGCAGTATGTGGTTTCACAGGGAGTGGCTGTCTGTTGGCTCAAGTTTCTTTGACTATACTTTGTATACATTTGCCATGAGCGGGAACCAAGACCAAGCGCCAGATAAAAAATCCTGCTGTTTGCGGATAACAACGGATAACATTGTCGTGCTAGCAGACATTTGCATAGGAGATATGAAAACAAGCCCATTCATACCCTTCTGCGACAGTGCTGGGTCGCTACAACCGCTTTGAAGTTTGAGGTGGGTTGTTGCTCGATTGCGTAAGGCAGCTGGCATTTCCGCAGCCTTGCGTGGACTGCAGGTGCGCTGGCTTTATCTGGCTGGGCTGAGCCTGCCAACAGCTGGGGGATAAGGCCAGCCTTCCTACCGCTGCTGCAAAGCTCCCGCTGGCCCCGGCGCACTGTGGACTGAGCTTGCAGGTGTCTCAGCTGCAGGATTCAAAAGACCGAAGGCAAAACTGCCTGTATGTGCTTCGGAGCAGGGCTAGCCCCATTCTCACCCATAGGTAGAGAGGATTTAAAACAAAATCCAAATGGTTTCTGGTAATGAATAAATCAAAAGGCGGTCTTCTTTCTAGAGAAAATATTGACATTTCATTGAAAAATTGAATAACCCAAAAGTGCAATTGCATATATGGCACCATACACAGCAAAGTCTGTACCAACCAGTTTTTATACCTATGAGACCTGCATTTATTCAGCTTTTCTGGTGAACAACAACAGGGTTATCATTCTCAAGTGTGTTTATAACCCAAAATGAATGGAAGCCTTTCCCAGTGCTGGAGAGGAACCAATGTTGATGCTCTGCTATCACATATGGACATTGTTCTGTCTGTTTGTTTCTAATTAATTACATCCTGTGCTGATTGCTGTTGTCATACAGTAGCTTCCAAACCTGCACGCCCAGGTGCTTTATTTTGCTTATGTTGCTACAGCCTGACTGACATGGATCTCATTACCTTCTTTTACTTGTGCACCATTTCTTACATTGCCTCCTTGGGAATTTTAACATAAATGGTAAAATTGTTTTAAGCTAAAGGACTCTGCATGGGCGTCACCCCAAATATTTTCTTAATCTCTCTCTGTATACACCCTGCATTTGTTCAAACCTACTTTTTTCTTTGTTTTTTTATTCTCCCTAAACACGTGGGAAGCACGAGAACCTTTGCCAATGAGAGTTGCTCTCTTCTGTCCTACAGCGGCAAGTATGACCCCTTGCTCTGAAGGCTGGGCAGGACTTCAGCTGTTACAAGTACTGTGTCCATTTGGGAGGCTCCCATCCCACGGAGACACTTGACTGGGGTGACTCCCGTCATTTCTGGGGGGCACGTTACAGAGCTMCCTCCTCTGTTCCAGAGGAAGGGAAGCTGCTGGCGCTCTCCCAGCAGAGGTTTCAGTTTCACAGAGCGTGCTGGCTAACCCCAAGCATCCTAAGGTGTAAGGCTGTGATTCCTGTCCCTGAAACTCTCCTGAGCCGTTCCCACAACCCCTTCCTCCTCTGACTGCCAGGTGTATAAGCCAGCCCTCCCTTGAGCGTGCTTCGACCCCTTGGACCTGCAGCTTTCTCTGCTCCTCTTGCACAGGACATGGATGGGTTGCCTTCGCTCGTGGAGCTCCTGGGAGGAGCTGTCACCACTTGTGCTGTTCAGCAACTGCAATGTGGGCTATATCACAAACGTGAGCACTGCAGTTAGAGGGTAACCCTGGTCTGTATCTTGACGGAGAGGTGGACAGTCTCCAAAAGGACCATAGATGTTAAACTGCGTCTGAGTGGGTCTGGTTTCTTCAAGTCAGGCTGAATTGCAGAGATGATGAGGCTGCCTTTATCCTCCGTAACTTTACTGCTGCGTCTTTTCTTCCTTGGATTTGTCTAACTACATTTCACTTCCATGTCCTTCCTGTAGGAGATAAAAAAACCAGGAGCTGCTCCACTGCTGAATTTGCACACTGAGTCGGGCCTCTGCAGAGCGGGAGGGCAGGCACAGCCGTGGAAGCCGTACGGCTGTGATAATGCTGTGGGAAATGGAGAGGATAAAATTAAGAGTTATCTGGAATCTTTTGGAAAAGAACTTTTGTTGGAAAACAACGATTTGTGGAAATCCAAATTTTTCACAGAAGTTTTGTTGGTTTCAGCAAGGGTCTTGTCAGAGAGGTTTTTCTCGCCCATGCTGGAATTCCTAGTCAGCGGATGAGCCAGATTCAGAGCAGGGAGTGGACGATCAACTGCAGGCTGTGGGTTATTTTAGGGGTCGGCTTTTCACAATGATTCTACCCAGAAATCCCAGTTCAGACCTATGCTGCTTTCTAAAAGTGTAGTCAAGATCAGCAGGAAGGTAAGTTAGGCAAGGCAGGGAACTTGGGCCTGTGAGTTCAAAGACCTCCTAACTCACGGCTGTTCTGCAGAGGAGTGTGTGCTGTTCGCTTGTCCTTTTCCCCAAGAAAAATCAAACTGCCTCAAATTTGTTCTAATTCCAAAAGACACAAAATGCCAAAACTTAGAAAGTGCTTCCTGGATGTGGATTCTGTTGAGGCTCTGCTGAAGCCTCCCTGAGAGTGTGAGACGTCACATGAATGTGTACCTCAGCGCCGCACCAGGAGAACGGAGAGGGCAGGGTTGCTTTTTTCAGATGTGCCTCAGTAGGTTGTACCATCTCTAAGGCTGAGCCTRTCTTCTGCGATATGTATCAAGTGCTTAGCACAACCCGGTGGAGAGCTTTTACACATTACTAAGGTACAAGTAATGATGTCGAAATCAGACCTCAGGATCTGCTTTCAGCCACGTTGAACTGGCAAAATACTCTAGATGTGAGGCAGTAAGGAGGCTTTAATTTATTTTAGACAGTCGTTGCCTACATAGGAGCCTGGCGTACCCCCGTGGCTGTGGTAGGGATGAGTTCCTGCTGTGGACTTTGATGGCCCTGCTGTAGTGGAGCGGACAGAAGGACAACCAGACGTTTTCTCTTCCACTGAGCTGCCAGTGTTTCCGTGCCCTCGCTCACGGGAGCTGTTTGCATGTTTTCAGCAAACAGTGCTTTATTACTGTCTTGGTGAAAGGAGGAAGGCAAAATTAAAAAAAAAAGAGGGAACATCTTGTGAACCTGCTGTTCTCAGATCTCCTCCGATAAGGACAGTTCCAAGTGCGTGAGAAGTTTCCTACTCTGAGATTTATTTACTTCTCAAAGAAAAGCCACCTTCATCTCATTATTTTATTTTCAATACAGGTTTTAATTTGGTGAGAAAATATCTTCCCCATAAAGAACCTATTCTGCCTCATTAACTCCTATAAAAAGCATCCCCCACAAGCTTGAAATGTTAAAAGAAGCATAAATTAAGGCTAAGTTTGTTGTTTGCCGCTTTAATCAACAAACAACCTTAAAAAGCACCCACAAAAGGTTCTGTAAATTAAATTTATTAGTGAGCACGAAAGCAGGCCTTCAGCTGCAGCTCCCTCCCCTTCCCAGCCCCGTGAATTTGGAGGGAACTGGGTTTTTGGAGCGACTGGTTTTGTTTACAGTGTCTTACTCTCCTAGGCAGGTTGTTGTGGTCCCATGGATCTCTGTCAGACTTTTGTAATGCAGCTGAACTGAAGCGACTGGGGACAGAGTCTGTTAATTAGGTCTTCAAAAGCCTCCTCCTTTTTTCTTCAGTGTGCAAATGTCCTTTTTTATTTCTTCTTTTCCCTAAATCTGCTTGTCAGTAGCTCAGGAGGAAAGAGGAGCTTTTTCACAGGGAGAGAAAACTGCCGTTCTGTCTGCCCTCCTTTCACCTCTCCAGGATGCTAGAAGAAAAGCTAGAGGCACGTCTGGTTTTTCCCCCTTTTCTTCTCCTTGATATGTTTAAGAAGCCTTCCTCTATTTCCTCTCTGTGCTATCATTATTATCATCATTCGTACCTTTGGGATATCTCCACTCACACAGAGGGTTTTTAGCCAAGATGGGTGCTCATGGTGACTGCCGTACAAAGATCCTGGTAGAAGATTATGTCCCTAATCTGTAAAGTTTCAGTACAGAGGACAGAACAGTTGGACAAAAACGTTAAGAATTAGCTTTCCTGAGCCATGTGAAAATACAATTTCTTTCCAAATTCCCCTTCACATAACAACTGACTTCCTTACCAACCTCTGGCATTCAGATTCCTTTCAAACTTAAACAGATTTCTCACTGTTTTTATTCTGGGAGAAGAGTCCATGAGAAAACTTAATGATAGATTTTTCCCATTGCTGCTTTGCATTTCTTCAGTTCTTAATTCTTTTCACAGCTATCTCATTTTGACTCTGAGATATGCAGTGCAAGGAGAGATCCAAGAAAAATCACTTTTGTGCACTGGAAAAAAATTGCCTTGACCCATTAGAGAGCAGTTTCTGACATTTATCTGAACACCTCTTCACCTTCCAGGAGTTAATTTGAATTGGAGATGAGCCAAAAGGGGGAGTTTCTCTGAACTTCCCCAAGCTTTATGGGCTTGGATTCAAACGGTCCTGGCTCTAAATGACTTTTCGTTCAGGTTTGCAAAATCCAAAGGCAACTGGGCAAGTTTTGCAAAACCTGAACCTCCCACAGGGTTTTGCTTTCCTCTGATTGATAGCCCTGGCTCCAGCCCCTCCTTGCTCCCACTCTTCATGGTCTGTGGATAAGTCAGAATTGCAAACAGCTCCTCAAAGGAAATCATCCTTCTTAAATGCAGCCCATGTCTTATTTCAAAAACTAATTTCCTCCCATCCATCCCACTCCTTCCCTTCCTCCACCGACAAACGTGACACAGGTCTCACATTTCACACCAGCTGCCGAGCAAATGCATGAACTGGTCCAAATTTACTGTAGCCTGGCATCTGCGTTGACCAGAAAGCTCCTGACATAAATTACAGGCGCAAGACAGTTTCCTTTTGGGGCATTTGACATTGTGCTTTCATCCTTCAGCTAAAATCTTTTTTCCATTTATGTGAACCAACTGTAACCCAGATCTGCGTCCAGCAGCTTCTGTTGGGAGAAACAAGAGGAAGGGGAGCGCGGAGGAGGGGGACAGCCGGACTCGGGGTCTGTGTGCCGTCGCCACACCGTGCTGCTCTCCCAGTGTCGCTGCCAGGGCACCCGCCGCACAGCACTCCCCCACCTCTTCTTGTCTTTATTTAAACAGGAAGGAGGAAGTTTTCTCAGTTACCCAACTCCCTTAGAGCACGCCGTTCCCTGAGCCTGGCAGTACCTGGCATCCGGGTGCCAGGAGCCTGGGCCAGAGACACGGCGGCGACGGGAGCCCTGGGTCCTGCTTGCCCTAGGGCTGCTGAGCGTCGCTGAGGTGCAGTACCTTGGTGCTTCGGGGTGTCAGGGCAAATACAGCTTATGCTCTTGGCATTCATGTTCTCTGTAACACCTGGGCTTTCTCATTAGGCCAGATATCCTATATTTTTCTTTATCTCTAATTTGTTACTGAACCTCTGGCAAGACTCTTCTAATATTTACTTCCCTTTGGACTTTTTGCTATTGAATTGGGGCTTTGCATTTTTGAGGTGGTTTTGGTTTTTTGGTGGCCATTAGAAAAAAGCAAAAGAGAAAAAACTCTCAGACGAATGTCTAAGTCCTTTGTTTCCCTACAGCACAGTCATTTCTGTCTTCTCTGGTTAAATGTATGGGAATAGGGACGTATGTGGGGTTATTCATGACATTAAATTGAAGAATGTGTTTGAGTGCTTTGCAGGTCTAGGGCAGCTGTACGCACTTACCTCACGCATGCATTGATGCTGCTAATATTCAGCAGCCTCAGCTCGAGGAAACACACTGTGTTTATTCCTCTGTCTCCATTACAAAGTCCATCAGTGACTCAAACTGAAGCGCTAATAGCTTGAAAGCCCTCTGAAATGGCCTACTGTGTATTTGACAAGTCGTGCAGTTTATGATGGGTGATCTGCTGACCAGAATACTAGATTTGATTTCAGAGTGGCTGCTGAGAGTGAACAGATTGATGGCATGTGAAGTGGGCTGCTCTTGAGTCATCGCGGGCATGGGTCAACACTCCTTTTACCATCCCGAGCTCTCCTTCTGATGGTTCCTGAAACTAGTTCCCAACAATTATTTGCAAGATTGGTGCAAACACAGCCTTAGGGCGTCTTCACCTACTCCCAAAGGCAAACACGGCAAACGCACATCAAGGTGGTGTGTACACAAATTTTTCTTAGGCTATCTTCCCCCTGCTCCAGATCCAGCTGGCAAGCTCCAGGGCTGATGACAGCAATGTATGCGCTAGCTGTTCACAGTGACGTGGGAGTAAAAAAAGAGATTGCCTGCCTGCTTTCGATCTGACTCCCACCATCGCTGGGCGGGCAGGGGCAGCGAGGTGCGCGAGATCTTCAGTGCGCTCGCTGAACGCTGTCAGTCATATCCATYTCTGCCACATTTCACTCAGCTTCTAATTCAACTTGCAACACATATGAGAAACGCATCAGAAAGCCAGCTGGGCACTGGAGAGTCCAGCTGTAGTTTCTTCATTTTCTCTTTTGATTTTAAGTCAAAGGACATACATTTTCAAAGGTGGTGAAAACACCAGCAGAACTGAGGAAAATTCACCGTACTAATGATTGCAGTTTGTTGAGGGAGATAGTATRACATCTACTCTTGTGCTTAAGTAGGATTAAACTGCCATCAGAAGCAAGCACCAAACAAGAAGCCAAAACCCTGCAAAAAATGTTAAAAACAACCCCTTGAATCCTCCCCAATTCTCACTCTTTGCAGAATACATCATTTCATACTAGTGTCACCAGAGTCATCCGGTGGAGAAATCGTTGCTATACCCTATTCTTTCATTTGTTTGTATGGAGGGCCTTGTTTTTTCAGAATAAGCTGGGCAGATTGCGTGCTGGCCCACATGCAGATGCTGGCCCACAGYGCAGTAGCTGTTTAAGCGCTTACAGGAAGACAGTGTGGCCTGCAAGGCCGCTCCAGATAAATGGTGAAAAATAACTTTTCTGTTGAAGCAAAATCAGAAGAGAATTGCACAGAGGCAAAGTGCAGCTTTGCARGCTGGCGCTTGGCAAGAGGACCAGGTTATCGCCCAACAACCTGAACATGGGAACCTGTCCTAGCTAAGACACCACGAGTACCACTCAGYGGGGCACCCGTCCAGAGGTGATCCGGGGGGGTCAGCACTTTCCCCTGCAGCCTGGCTYCCTCCTGCAAGAGGATGGTCTGGGGATTTTAGAAAGATACTGCCATCCAGCCCAAAATAGTAGTAGCGTCATTGATCTAGGAGAGATGCAAGGTAGAGATGCAAAGGAGCTGTGGATGCTGAGCATCTCCTAGATGTGGCTCTAAGTCGCCACCAGCTCCCTGCAGTGCTTCATCTCCCCAGTCTGGATACTTGCCTGGCCCATGCTTGCTTAGTCGAGAGGGGAAGCTGTGGTCATTGCTCCAGGGCAATATAGCTGCAAGTTTTGCTGAAGGTTTCCTGTGTCGGTCTTAGGTGCTTGTTACAATCCCTCTGGTTAATTCCCCCTTGGACTAGCTGCCTGTCACCTGCCTCAGGGCGGGTACCTGCRCTATCATAGATACATAATGCTTAAATAAATACTCCCAGGTTATGGGAAGCCTCGGGTTTCTGCTGCGGGTGGTATTTTTTGTTTTTTATCACAGAAGGACAAATGTTCATGAGCTTTTATGATCATATCCCCAAAAAGGACTTTGTTTCATGGCCTGGTGAACTTCTGGGACACTGTTTACCACTTCAGTATCTCTCAGAATTGCAGGCCAGATTGCAAAGTGTATTTGAAGTGTTTAAAATCTCAATAAAACAATTTGGAATCATTTTATGAAGCAAATTCTCATGCACCCATCTGGCTTCTAATGGAGTGAGCCTGAACAGGTGATGCATACTGTCTATATTGGTGTGGAAAAATATAGCGTTCCACGTAGCTTTCCTGCAAGAGAGAGAACCTAGTGCTCAGGAGAGGTGATAGCAGAAGTCGTGTTGTTAACAGAATGACTTTTGTAGGCAAGAGCTCTGCTAGAAGGAAGTATTCATTCCTGCTGCTGGAGACCGTGATGGGCTTTTTAGCTGGAACCCTTGCCCAGAAAGCTAGCAGAGGGGCAGGTTTCACGGTAATCTTTTCCCACTGCCCTCACCTTTATTACCASGTCGTTTATTCTTGCTTCCCTTAAAGCCAAAAGCTCACCTACCATGGCTAAGACAGCTATTTGGGGCTGTCAGAATTATTAACCCATTTTGATGGCACACCCCCTTAGGCATATGCTTGTGAGGAGCTATTTTGATGTTCCTGGCTGGTAATCTGGGTTTGATGGTCATGCTAACTGTATAGCATGCCCAAAGGYCTAATGAACTGGTGCTGTATCCAGGCAAGTGATGGCATGCCAGATTTTGTAGAGGAAAGTATTTTTCACTAAGAAGCATAGGCATACAGAATATGAGAAATGACCCTGCTGCTGTGACAGGCACCAGCTTCAGACGATGGGTTTCATAATTAAGACTCACAGCAAAACGCTTATTGCCTTTATAGCATCACCTGAAGTGTTTCTTCCATATCTTGCATTCTGGTTTGTCACAGGCTCTTTGGTTTATGTCTCTTGTTAAACATTAAGCATCTCGGGCTGGTGACATGATTTAGGAGATAGAGGAAGAGATGTTAGCATGAATAGTGGCACTGGCTGACCATAATTTAACCTGCCATCAAGGCACCCATGCAAAAGGCCATTAAGCCAGTTTTACTATATTTTGAGAGTGGAATATTTTAATTCAAGACAGACAGGAACCATTTTAAGCTAAGATAAAATAAGTTACTTATGAACGGAAATAAAACTATCTRTGTAGCCTTTTATAGTAGCTTAATGGTAGGTGAATAAATGGCTACAGTGAAGCCAGTGGCTCTTTCTTATGAAGACCACATCAGGGACTTGGATCCTTTCGCTGCTCTTCCACAGACTTGCTGCATGAATTAAAGGCACATCCCTGCATCATTTCCCCCCGCTGTAAAATAGAGACACGTTTGGAAGGCCCTTAGACATCCTTGGATAAAAGATCCATTACAGGCCAGCTACTCACATGGTGAAGAAAAGGAGAGCTTTTCCAGCATCGCCTTCAGTCACCTGTTTGGGGCCAAAAAAGTGTTTTCTTTCCTTCAGTGAATGCACCTTGCGTTCCCCCCGCTGACTTAGTCTTCCTCCTGCCCAGCATCTCTGGCGCTGCTGGCAGCCAGCAAAGGAGTAGGAGTTAAGTGGTGTTAAAGGTCATGGTGTCGGGAGCAGACGCCGTATTCATGCCCTTGTGCAAAACTAAAGAACGACAGCGAACGCTCAACAGCCTTTCAGAGCAGAACAACGGCCAGCCAGAAAAAGGAGCCTTAACGGAGGAGAAAGGGCAAAAAGGGAGAGGTAGGTGTTAGGCAGCGAAAGGCCGGGAAGGCGGGTGACAAACGGCAGGGAGGAAAAATCAGAAACTGATTTCATTGCACCTGCAAAATCTGTCAGCGCAGGAAGAACGCAAAGGGGAAGTCTTGGAGGCTTGAGCACGTTTATTCCTAGCTGTAAACCAGCTCGGCTCTGTAGGAGCACCGTGCTCATTCGGTACCGGCTAAGAACAGGGCATTAGAAGCAAAAGCTCCTGTTTTCAGGAATCCTGGTTTTTATTTTAATTGTTCACTGCAAGTATGAAAAATGGGAAGGGTTTATTTATCTTGTCTCCTTGCAATGTAGCCCAACAGCCTCAGTTTTAAACGCGTATTTAGATTGGACTTGATTTCACCTTGACGGCTCAGGGAAGCTATGAGGGCGCCTTGGAGGGAGCCCAGGTCAGCGGCCCGTGCCCCACGCGCACCTCCCAGGCTGGTCGGGCGCTGGCGGTGAGCTCGTGCTGCTGGCGCGAAGGCAGCTGCGCCTGGAGGGGCAGGGAGGCAGCGCTTGGTACCCAGCGGCCATTTACCGCACGCTAGTGCCGGTTTTCTGCCCACCCCTCGCGGGCCTCACTTCCCGGTGGTGTAATCTGGAAGGCGCTTTGCTGAGCACCGGTGCAGGTTTCCACGGCGCCTGGCCCGGCAGGGATCCGCTCAGGCGGCCGCAGGCCGCGCGGTGCAGCCCCTCCCGGCCCCGCAGGCGGGGGGCGCCGCCGGTGCTGGGGGGCCGCGC
>NW_020451149.1:1829207-1917309 GCF_003343035.1 Apteryx rowi
GGTCTCGTCCGGGTGCCGGGCGGCTGCGAGGGGGCGTTAAGGGCGCCGCCGGGCCGCTCTCTGCTGAGGGAGACCCCTCCCGAGGCGGCGGGCACCTGGCGGTGAGAGGCAGGGATGTAAGCTGAGAAACTTTCCGACCGCGTTGCACTTGCGGACTCCGAGAATGGCTCAGAACAGAAATATATTTGAGTGTAACGTTAGCAGCCAACCTCCTCCTATGCAGATTTGAGGAATGCGACCCACAGACCTTGTTTTGCCCGTGTAGCTTTGCTCCAGCTTTTCTTTCATGCTGCGAATGAAGTTGTATCTTTGTTCTTTCTTCCCCTCCTTGTTCCCACCTTCTGCTTAAATCCCGTCTTCCTATCTCCGCATTATATCTCTGCGATCTCTTCTGCTTCTCCGGCCCGGAAGGTCAAAGGTCCCTTTTGCTCATTCACTGTCATAATGCCTTTTTAAAAGACATCTCTGTGTGTTCTCCTGCCTACACCCTGCATTAAATTTCCTGTCAGCTCAGTGCTCCCTGCCTGCACAGTCACACCAGYAGCACCCATTTGAGCAAGTGCATTTTGCTCCAGACCTCGACTGTGCGCTCACCCGAACCTGCGGGCCCAGCCTTTCGCCCACGGGAGCCTCTAAGCTGTGGACACCTTCTCACACACGTGTTCCCAGCACTGCATGCCACTTCTGGGCTCGTTGCCACCACCTTCACGCCTGTCTGCTGTTACCTTTGCTCTCTAGTTGGTCGCGAATCTGTCCTATGGCCACTCTGTGTCCTGTCCTGTCTCCTCCAGCTGCTTTTTTCTCCAGTCTGTTTCCTGCTCTTGGAAAGGAGTCAGCAGTCCCAGGCAGCTCACTTACCTGCTCTCCAGTCTCCTTGTTTTGCCAAGAAAGTGTTTGGGTGAGTCTTCCCAGCCTTGTATATTTTATCAGCAGTGAAGGCCTGACTCACGTTCTGCACCCGATTTTCACTGATTTCAGCAGGAGCAATGTTGAGGAAAAGTCATTGCCCTAAACCTCCGTTGGCTAAGAAAGGTGAAGTCCAGGGCAGCCTATGCCAGGGAAGCAGAGGTGTGTTCCTGYGGATCCATAACACGAGAGTTTAGAGGATTGAGAGATTGTTGGCCCATATTGAATGGCATTTAGTATCTGGGGGGGTTATGGGAAAGCGGGAATTTCAATGTGATTGAAATGCAGATTACTATGATTTTTATGGGGAAATTCAAGCTGTCAGTTTAATATTTGCAGAGGCTCTTCTTCCAGAGACCAGCATGCCACAAGTTTAGATATAAAACATTCTAAGAAGCCAACAACTAAGTCTGCAGTAAATTCAGCTCTGGCTTCCTTGGCATAGCTCTGCAAAGAGGGCTGCTAAGGCAGCAGGTGGGAGTCCTGCCTCTGGATGACAGGGCAAGCTGCAATGCTGTGGCAGCCAAAAGCCTCCACCAAATGTCCCAGTATTCAGCCGGTCGCAAACAAACCAGCCTTGGATTTTTGATCAGAAGAAAGTGCTGTGATTTAGAGCCCTTCTCCCTTTGCATAGTGGCCCGGCTCTTGGCAGCAGCGGGAGGAAGGCTGGAGTCCTTGCRGAAGGATGCTGTCAGCATCTGTGAGTGGATGGACTCGAGAAGTGTGTGAGGTGAACAACRACGGCGAGGAAAACATCCCTCCTGTGTCTGTTTAGTCAGGGAGGACTCCACTTCGGCGGTCAGCCCTCGAGGTCAGCAGTCATCTTTCACCTCTGTGTTGGCAGAGCATGGGGCACTGTGGGGCCTGGTCCATTCCTGGGGTTCCTCACCTCAGTGATAATATAAATAGATAAATAAGCAGGATATGGCGTCAAATGGCATTTTTTAAAATGCCACTATTTCCTTGCCCTGTTTTATTTCCTCCAGCATTTTTTGCTTGACTAGCACTTGTTTATTCCCCATGCAGTACAAAGAGTCGGTCCTGGCTATGTCGGGTATTTGGTAACCGTGGCTGAGCGTCTGGCCTTTGGACATCCTGCTGAGGATGGTGGTATCTCTGTTTTGGGAACTGAGTAAAGGGTGTGGGAGAAAGGGCGAAGGCTGAACATGCTTGATTTTAAGCCTGGAGGTAGACTGACTCGGGCCTTGAAATAGGTTTCAGTAGAACCGGTGTGATCAGTCCTTGGTGCTCACGGTGGGAGGCTGGCTGACTTTAATTAATAGATGTGGGAGTAGAGACAGGCTTATGGTCTGCAGGATCAGACCCACGGCAGCCTCACTGTGTGTAATATCAGCATATCAGATGCTTTAAGCTCTAGGAAGGAAATCAGTTATCAGCATGGAAATGGAACGAGGCCAGTTTCTGCTGGCTACAGACTTGGCCCCAAATCCGTGACAGGCCAGACATCTGAAATAAGTATTAATTGCCTGTTACAAATGCTTATTCATGAATGTCCCCAAGTGGAAGCTTATTTCTGTTCTGGATTCCTGTAACAGTGCAGTTGGAGCCTTGCGTCTCACCAGACAAAGACTACCTTTATATCGCCGGGCGTATAAGCAAGCTGCACAGTGGGGATAAAGCGTCCTGCCCTCAATTAACAATACGTAGAGCTCAGCTAAACTTCTGTAAACCAGGGGAGAGACAATGTCAGTGTTTCCCTCGTTCTTGTACCGRTTTTAGACAAGGCCTGACTCCACTCCAAAAGCGGGGTTTCGCAGAGTCCTGCTTTTTCTGCCATCCTCTTTGAGAGCATCCACAGAGCTGTAGGTTGGGATTGTTCTATACAAAGGACCCAAAGTTGCAAGATAATATAGATACCTAAAACTTTGTGATAGCCAACTGGAAAGAACAGRCGCATGAGAAGAGATTCTGTATGTTTGAAAGCAGTGATTTAGGGGGATTGTTACCAAGTTGAACTTGAGGAAAAGCTTGGTTAACCATGATGTGATGCATGTTTGTCTGTATTCAAATGAGAGCAACTTCTCTAATCCTTTATATTCTAGTTGCACTGGTGCTTATCTGGTGGCGCAATCCTTTAGGTTTAAAGAAGCATTAAGAATTTCGATCATCGGTTGTTTTYGCTGGTAAGAGAAGGGGCTTTTTGCTGTAGCAGTAACTGCTGCATTGGGAGGCTGTGGCTCAGTTCTGGTGGAAGGGGAAGGATCAGAAAGGTAAATTTATGTTGTCGAAAGAGGAATCTGATGAAAATGAAAGCAGCCCACTTCACCCTGATTAGATTTCATCATGTTGTGACTTCAGAATGCCTTCAGCATCCTGGCGACAAGGGGAAAGATTTGAGAATGTCTGAAAGATAGAGGGATGCAATTTCTATGGATTATCAGTGTATCTGTTTAAAAAAAACAAAACAAAACTAATCTTTACTATTCTTTGAGCAACTTAAAGAGAGTGTCGAAGAAGAGTATTCAGCCAGACAATAAAAATAGCCAGGCCAAGTGCTCTCCAGCAGTGACCTGATCCTGTCTGGTGTGTTACAGAGGGCACAGATTCCTTTGCAGTTACAAACAGGCTCCAGGCTGGAGACAGACTCCATTTCAGACTAATTTAAGTAAAGTACACAGTGATACTGATGGCTAACRCGCAATACAGTTATAAGGGGGACAGGGCCCCATGTGCAACATGGCTGTGTCCGAAGAGTGCTATGACAGCTTATGTTTCTATGGATAGATACGAACAAGTCTGTGTTGTAAGTCGTTGCTCTAAAAGCTATGCTATAGTCCTGATGAAAAAGATCAAGCCTAGAGTGTGTTTGTCTTGGTATTGTGTTATGCTATCTAGGCAGGGAGAACAGAACCACATGGTTAGACAGCTCACAAATTTTTCGTGAGTGGATTTCCCAACATTTGTATTCCGGTCTGTTAATATATATTAACATATATTGGGCATATATTCATCCTGGCTGTTTCAGACAGATTATTAGATCCCGGATGCGAAGGACGAGGAATATGGTAGCAAGCATTAAAGAGAAAGAAGAAAACACATGGGTAAAACAAGGCCTAGCAGCGAGCATATAAAGAAAAACAAAATCTTGCCTCTACCTCTTGTGGTGCTCAAGTGAGGGGCAAATATAAATCCAAATAGCTTTACTGAGATACATTGGTTGAAAGATCTGGCCCAGACACTGTATTTCACCCAACTTGAACTCCTTTTTGTGGTCAAGGTATCTTGGAAAGCTGGCTCTGACACAGGTGTCTTCAGCCAAGTCATCTGGGTTAATTTGTTCTGGGCTGGTTCCCTTCTCTGGTCGCAGTGTGGCTGCACGTGTGGCGGTGGTAGCACACKCGAGGAGAAGGCATATACCACCACCCAGGGCAGGAATCATCCATAGAGAGAAGGAGAAGCCACAATATTTAAAGTGGCTCTTGTGGCCAAGGAGTTTGCCTCATGAAACCCTGGTCTTATTTGTCTGTCTTCTTGTGTAGATGTCTTTGGTCTAGGGACGCTGGGATCCAGATCTCTGTATAGTACTGTCGTGCGTCATGGAAGAGAGCAGTTAAGCCAACAAAGTGTATCTGGATCTCTGGACCACAGAGACGATGGTGTTGAGAGGTAGATTGAAAGGAAAAGATTTTATGGGGCCCGGTAGCTTTGCTGTGAAGGATGGCAAACCTTCAGGCTGGAACTGTTGGGCTATCACTGTACGAAGTACAAAAGGAGCTTAGTTTCTAAGTGGCTAATGAGTTTACTACCTTGTTTCTGTCAAGGGTTATGCCGGGGTGGTGCTGATTAATGTGTCGTGCCTTTTCCCCAAGCCTGTCCTGTAGCTCTTCCATCTCACCRGGCTCTGTGTGACACCATTTATTAGGCTACTTGTCCCTGAGTTGTGAGGAACAAATATTGACACTGATGGCTGCCTTAATAAGGATTTGTTTTTGCTGTTCTGCGAGTTTGGCACTTCTGACTCAAATGAAAATCTGTGTTTGGGACCAGCTTCACCAAGACTTAATTTTGGAGGGATTTTTTTTTTTTAAACGAGGGTTAGATTTGTTAGTCCCAGCTAGACTATGACTGCAGATCACTGAATGTCCATAACAAGGATATGGCTTCCTTTGAGAGGGTGCTGATGTTCACTTTGTGGAATAGCAATTTTGATGGGAGTCGTCTTTTGTTAACTAGCTTGTAAACGGCTTCCTCTTGTTTGACTGTGGAAGGGTGCATCAGACAGGGGTCTCTAGCCTAAAGACCTCAAGTCAATCTGCGAATTGGTACTGGCCTGCGTGATCAGTCTCCCCAGCACTTTCTTAATGTGATTGGGAGATGCTTTGAGGAAAAGTGCTTTAAGTTTTTTAAATGTGTTTTAAGAGACTTGTGAACTTGAGACTTGAGACTCCCATTAAAAGCCAGTAACCAGCTGTGCTTAATGTGCATGGATGGGGAYGTTGCCATGGTCTAAAGAGGCTCTTGTACTCTTAAAAAGGGTTCCCAGCGCTTCTAGTATTATGCATGTTGAAGAAATGTTTCCTTTCCCATACATGGAAGTCAGTGGCAAAAATAATTTCAGCATACGCAGAGTTGATTTCAGTCGCCTTTTGAATTTTACTCACAAAACACCAGATGGCTGGAGGTTTCTACTATATCTTGAATTTTTTTCCCTCCACTGTCAAAGCATCATGCTGGTCTGTAGTGTAATTTCTTCTAGCCGTTCCTTGAGGTAATTTGCCCTGTTGTTTCTCAAGGGCAACATCACTGGGGAAGACCGTGATCTGTGCCCTCCTTTGGTGACTCATCCACGTAAGGTCCTTGAGCTTACCTGCAGCTTCCAGAGATGGTAATTCAGTACTGCAGCGCATGCTGTAGAGCATCCATAGTCCCTGCTTCAAATCTTGCTTTGTGCCCAAGGAATGACCTGAGTCTGGAGTCAAGATCACTGAAACCAAAACATGAGAGGCAAGATGATGAGGAAGAATTTTCCAGTTTGCAGTGCACACGGAAGCACTCTCACACACAGGGCTGTGTACAGTAAAGATACTTGAAGTATTTTGCTGGCAGGAGGAATTTAGAGGTCTCTTTATGCTGCATAACAATTGAGCTAGTCCTAAATAATCTGAAATACCTACATTTCCCAGTCCTGTGATTAAAAGAAAAATGCTTGTGGCATTTTTACTCTTAGCATGAAATTGCATTGTATGTGCATCAGTCATAATATTACTAATCCTGTTTCTATATGTAGATGGTATAAGACTTCATAACGCAGAGACAGCCAAGCTAACCCTTGAGTTAACTGTGCTTTGTGAAGTAGGGCAGTATCCCGGAGCACCCGTCCCTTCCTGGGGCTGAGGTCTGGCTGCTGGCAACTGTGAAAGTTTTTGTGGCTGCTGCATTGGTTCCTCGTCCATCTCTGTTTGGTGCTAATCAGGAGACTTGAGCCCACTTGTCCTTTCCGCAGCTACAATGCTTCCCCAGCCTGTTGAAACGGGAATAATTCCTTTATTGTCGCTTAGGGTCCTCCCTATTCTTCGCCTCCCTCCTGCTTCCTCTTTTAAAATTAGCTGCTTTGTGCGAGTCCCCCAAGCGTGCCCCTGGCTGCCGGCAGCAGCAGCRCGAGCTGGGGCGGCGGGCTGCCTTCCCACGGTGCTGGGAGCCGGCCCGGCGTGGCCAGCCCCCGCTGCCGCRCACCTGAGCCCCCTTTGCGGGCTAAGGGCAGGTGACAGGTCCTTTCCTTTGTTTGGCGAGCTGCAGGTGCTGGACGCAAGTGACGTCGGGTAGGCCTTCTCCTCCTCTGGGGTGCGTTGCGGGAGCGTGCCGGGCAGGAGAGGCCGGGGGCTCCTCTCTCATCCGCCGTATCCGATCACAGCTGCAGACTTCATCCCATGGCAGACTGTTGTCAGATAGCTCTCATCTGTGCAGGAATGGCAGATGGTAAAAATAATTTGAGTGAAAAATTGATTGGGGAATGCCCCAAGATGTGGGGGGTGGTTTTTTTKGGGGGGGGGGGTTGTTTGTTTTTTGTTTTTTGGGTGATTTTTTTTTTTGAGCTTAGCAGCCAGCATTTCTGTATTTTGTCTTAGACACTACGATAAAAAGTCATAGAGAATCGCAAAATGCTCAGAGGTGAGATCCTTAGCTTTGGCACACCATTGTAACTCAAATGGCTTCACTTCTATGGGCTTCACTGCCCACGTTGATTTATAGCTGGGTTTATGGCAGAAGGTATAGAAAAGCTGTGGTATCAGTGATGCAGGAGGACAGTAACCGCAGCAAACTCAGTGTGCTTTTTAAAAATAAAAATGCAAGGAGATGATCAGCTGGATTCCAGCTCTGCTGTATTCAACAGGATGCTCGGCTTTAGTTTCCTCTGTGCTTATACCACCCTCAGGGAACGGTATGTACCTGAAAAGCTCAGTCCTTTCTGTTTCTGCCAGGCTAATTTGTGCCCTCCCTGGGCCAGTACATTGGTTTTCCACTGGACCCATCCAGTTAACATACTGTGGAGGAGATATGATGCACCAACAACAGCATTTCTTGCCTCAGGAATGGATGGAAAACTAAGCAACATTACTGTGATCTATAATAATCATTGTTATTCTCTTTGCTTTTCTGTACTACGGTACCAGAGGGCTGCAGGTCTCTGAACTCTGTGCCAAATGCTGCTGGGAGGCTTTTTAGAAGTCTTTTATGGTATGTGAGTTGCTGTGAAATACATTTTAAACAAATGAGAGCACAGCGTGCCGTTCCTTCTGGAGTTCAGATGTTGCAAACACTAAAAGGTGTGCCAGGCGGCCGGCTTTCCCTTTCTGCTCCTTTTTCGACACCTGCTGGGTTACCCAAGTTAGACTCTCCACGGTGCCCAGCCATGCCAGCAGCAGCCCAGAGGGAATGGAGGGAATAATAGCTCCCCTGTAGTAAATGAGGAAAAGCTCAGCACTCTGCGCCACACAAAGGAAGGTGTAAGCAAGTCGCAGTTGCTCTCCAAAAGGGGATCACGGAGCAATTCCTGCCTGTTTCTAGCCTAGGTGGTCAGTATTCTTGTAGGTCCTGGAGAGATTCTGCATTTTGTAAAGCAGCTGACCAAATCCTTAGCTCCTTACTCAGTTTTTCCCTCATTTCTCACTTGAGCAAATCTGCTGAAATCCTGAGGAAATAAATGGATGCTGTGTTGAGTAAGGGACTCAGGAGTTGGTCCAGGAAACCTGCGTGAGTATGATGGAGAAATAGCTCTTATCATAGGGATTAGGCATTGCCTGAGAGGAGGTGCTCTTAAGTTGTTACACCTGTGAAGGTGATTTAGCCCTGTAAAATGCACTCCACCCCTCAAGTTATTGCAATTAAAATCTGGCATAACAGGAAGCACTGCAAAGATGTAGCCAGGTTAGAGTGCAGAGAGAAAATTCACCTGCAGACCTGAGTCAGTTCTTGATTCTGAACATCCACCGCACCTTGTGGCAAATGTGAATATGAGGTTTTCATCTGTCCACGCTGAAGAGATGCCCAGGCTGTCACATGTTCCCTACCAAGCACTGGGATGAAATTTTCAAAAAAACCCAGCTCAGCTGCCATTCTAGCGCTTCAGTAACATCCATATTTTCAAGGGAGAGCTGCCAGTGTAAAATTTAAGGCTAGGTTTCCTTAAAGCACTCACCATGCAATGTGTATGCAAGCCAGGAAGAGAGATCCAGCTGTGCTGGCAGAAGAGTTTAATGCCCTCGCTTGCTCATCAGTGCCAGAGATCTCATCCATCTGCCAGTGGAGCAATTCAAGTAAGCACTCCCTAATCTTTTGCTTTAAACCGTTTAAATTGTTGGTCTCAACTGACCTAGTTTGTTTTGCCTTTAACATATTAGGAAATGCTCACGCAAACCACTGCACCAGCAGATCGAGCCTTCCTCCAGCACAGCTACATCTGGCCCCAGCTCCCGTGCGCTGTGCGAAAAGGTTCCCGGTGAGGGCTAGTCTTGCCTTTCAGACCCAGGCTCTGCACCCTGTCACCAGACCCCCGGTGGGACACATCCTGTCCGGCATTCAGACCCCTCTCTAGTAGGAATTCTGGAAAATTATTTTCCGGTTCTTGAATCTCTCTCTGTAAACCTAACAGAGTATCTTCAGCACTTGGACCCAGCTCTTATGGTGTTTTCCCATGGAGCTGGTTGACTTTTGTAACTGATCCTAAAGTGGAAATGGCTTCTTACTGTACCTGAGTGTGACTTTTGTTTCCTTCTCATGGTTGTCTTTTTTTGTATGAGTTGACATTTTTTTTTCTTTACAGCCAGTTGTGCTTTGTTTCGTGTTATGTAAGAAAAGCTAAGTGTTACAATTTATATTGAATGACCTTTGATCAGCACGATTCAGCATCAGAATGTCCCAGATCACGTACAGATAACTTTATTGTTTTATCTGTGTGCTGTAATCATGGTATATAAAGGGCTGGTATATCATTTTCACTTGAGGCTTCTGGCTTCACTTCTGGCTAACCGATCTAAGCACTTCTRCACCTCAGAGGGAGTTGATCCCAATTTTTATGGCCAGGTTCRCGGGGTTGTTCCTAATTGCTTCTTGGTCCTGAGCAGCCCATGAACAGGGGCGAAGCTCTGATTCCCCAGGCGAATCCCACAGCTTCCCCAAAGGCTAACATGACTTGCTGTCCCCAAAAATCTCTGAGTCGTTTGGAGTGGTCAAGAGCAAGTTTGTGGATGCTTGTGTGAATATTGKGGGTAGAAGAGAGCAAAAATGTCAGCTCTTGGTATTTTTACTTCTTCTTTTTTTRACACAGTAAATGGATGGACCTGTTTTCTAAAGTGGTTAAAACCCATGAGTGCGAGGTGCAGGAAGGGATTTCACTTTGGAGTCTGGGTGCAGGGCACATTGCGCTCACCTTTTGTGGTTGCCATCGTGATACCATTTGACAGGCCATGACAGGAGCGACCTCTCTTGCCTGGTGCACTCAGGTCTCACCTCCGGAAAAGGTGAGGTCTCCCCTGAACTGGCAGAGTGCGGCTTGAGTCAGTACTGATTTGCACCAGCTTCAAGCCAGGGCACTGTACTTCCACTGAGCTATATCCCAAATTGCTACGTTGCAGAATTAAGCCGTGATCCTAGAAAGATTGGGGTCAGAGCCGCATAAAGTGCACTTCAGCGGCGTGGGAACACCAGTAAACTGTAAGGGCAGARGGCTCTGTATCCGGACTGGTAGAGCAAAGTCATGGCCAGCGATGAACCCAGCGTGAGCGCAGCAAGCCACAGCAGTGGAAGCCTGGCTCTGCGCAGAGTTGGTGCTGGGCGTTTGCTAGTGCCAGATAGCAATATGGGGCCGTACTGGGGCACCCTCTGCCACTGCGGTGTCGTGCAGGCGTGCTCTCAGGCCCCAGTTTATCTTCAACTGTCAGGTCGTTCCCCTGGCATTAGTGCACCTGTTAGTGGGCTTACAGTGGRGGACAAACGTGTTCGAATATTTGCAGGATCTGGTGTCCAGGAGGGATTTTCCTCTAGATCAACAGTGTGAATCCAGTGCAGGTCGCTAGTGAATGGCCCCTGTAACCTACCTGCGGTGGTGGCATTATTGTGAAGTTTGGTTCAGATGGAGACTGGGAGATTTTAGAATTTAAACGTGAGCAGATCAGAATGCAGAAACATGAATCTTAATATTGAACTGTCAGGGTTATTTTAACTGCAAGCTCTTGGGGAGGAAGGCATGTGATTTTGTTGCATGGTGGTGTGTACAGCCYCAGGCATGGCAGGCTCCCGTGCCTGAGCAGGCTCTCTGGGTGGTACTGTGACACAAATAGTACGCTATAATTGAGTATAACTGTAAACCTGTATTATAAAAAGCCAGGAATTGACTAGGGATAAAAACAAATTCCTCAGCCCTCCAGGTTATTCCTTCCAGCTAGGGTTCAGGTCTTTTTGGCAGAGCCACGTAGGGAACCGTGYGCTCCGACAGCCAGCCCTGCAGCACAAGAAAAGACTTGAGCTTTCAGGGCGGCGTGCCCAGCTGCCGGGCTGCACGCTCAATTCACACGCGCTGTCTGAAGCAGAACTACTAATGCAAAGCAGGGGAAGAGAAAGCGGCRATTTAGGGTGCCTCTAAAAGGGTGGCAATCGCCGGGGTCGAGGTCTGGGTGCAGTGGAATGCCTATTATCTAACCCAAAGACCAAAATGAACGCTGCATATTGTGGACCCAAATGCAACTGGCATGGACCAAAAATGTGCATGTGAGTGCCTTTCTAAGTACCCCGTAATCCTCCAGGGCAAAACGAGGATTAGGTCTCTCTCACAGACAAAGAGGGAGTTCATTTTCTCAAAGATTCCTTGGCCAATACCAAATTAAGTGAGGAACCCAAATGAATGCGAATACTCCATTCAGTGCTGTGCTTGCAAACAGGTACAGTGGAGAAGYGGCTTTTTTGTGTGTGTTTGTGTGGGCCTGTGCAAACACAGTGTGGCCTGACTGTGGGATTGAGGTCAGGTCAAATAAAACCCATCCAATCTTAGAGAAAAGAGAAAGCCAAAAAAAACACTGGACAAGTAGGACTAGATGGTATTGCGTAGTCAAAATCCAGGCTCCATTCTCCAGATTTTTCCCTTGTGGACCTGAAGGTCAGCGCTTATCCTCTGCTGTTGATTTGTAGGGTTACTGTTCACAAAAGAGTAGTTCAGAGTTACTTAAGAGCCCTTCCTAGAAGGAAAACTACAAGTCTGAATTCATCTCAGGTGACCTGTCTGCCTCTGTTTTTCCTTGCCCTGAAATACCGTGTGCTCAGCATGACCAGTTAGGAGCCAGTAGATTGAATGTGGTGTATGCTTGAACTGGAGATGTGTTAATCTAAAAATTCCCATCCCAAGAGAGCTCAGTGATCTCTTTGCCCTTTAGGTTGTCTTCAGCAGTGGTCTGTGCATTTAGAAAAGCGCATGTTCTGTCTCTGGTCTGCACTGTTCCTGGAAAATTTTTTTCCCTTTTGGTGTTTGGCTTATGGCATGAAGATCAGCTCTAATAATCCTCTTTTAACAGATGTGGGCACAGATGTGCCTGTGATGGATACAAAAATGTGTAGTAAATATTCCTGATTCCTGGAATTTGCTTTCATCTGTCTCTCTCCTCTCTGAACAGAGTGCCAGCAGCCCTCTGAATGGTTTGGGGTTGTTTGTTTTTTCCTGAACTCCACTGTCCCCATCTAAATCCAAGATGTGGAAGTTACTGTTTCTACTTAAGACTTAGGTATTGTTGCAGAACTCTGGGAAAAATCCCTAATTCGGTCCCAAGATTTCTGTGCTCTGTAAGCCTTACTGAGATCTGAAAACCTGTCCTGCTCTGCATTAGGTTGAAGGGTTTTAATACGCGGAACCTGTTGCATTTTGAGGTGTCCATGCAACAGCCTTGAACTCCTTACCTGCCTGAATAGACCATGGACTTGAACCTGGGTCTTCCACACTGTAGGTGAGTGTCCTAAGTGTCAGATTAGAGATTTCCCTCAGGGCCTGGAAAGTCATTTCCCAGCTATAGCGCAAACTGCACGGACTCAGAGGAAAAGTTTCAGTTCAGCATACGAGAGTTTTTCTGATGCAAGAGCGTTCTGTCTGCGTATCCCTCACTGGCTCTAGCTCTGCGTCTGACTCCGAGGTCCCCTGGGCACAGGCTGCTGGACCGGCGCAGCCCTTGCTGCTGCTGGCTAAGCCCTACGTGTGCCCTCTCCAGGAGAGGACTGGGGCCCTTGTGCTCTGCCCCGCTGGGCGCTTCCACTTCAGCTAAAGGAGATTCTCTAAGCGTGACAGATAGGTGGATTATGGGCTATTTCTGGACCAGCCACAGGAGGTAACAAAATCAGAAATACGTAAGCTGTCCGGTCTTTTCCCCTCAGGCAGAGCATCAGGACCTGCAAAGCAGCATGCMCACTGCAGAGCGAAAGGTCAGTGCCCGGCATTAGCGCAGTCTCTCAACCCTCCTGCAGCACCACCCAGGGGAGCCCCCCTTTTAGCAGCAAAGAGGAGGCGGAAAGGCTTCCTCTTTGCCAAGAGACAGGGGTTGTCCCGGAGGCAGCGTTTCCATTCACAAGGAGACCTAATTGCAACTCGTCAGCTGATGAGCGCTTGCCTGCAGGCTGCAGGRTGAGGATAGCCAGAGGTGAAGTTGCCGAACTGTCCTTATCTCACTCGGCCGAGCTTAGGCTGATTGCGCAGGGATCTCGAGGCGACCTGTGGCATTACATAATGCGGACTCCAGTGCCATAAGGATAAAACATGAGCCTTAACCCTTTTGTTTCCCTTCTTGCAGGGTTGTCAGAGCTGAGGTCTGCTTTGTTGCTGCTTCTCCTTATTTTTGTGCTTGTGCTGTGCTGTTTGCTGTTTCGATGGTGGAGGAGGGTTGCCTCTTAGATTCTGGTTTAAGACAAAGGGAAAAACACTAGGAAATGCCTAAAGGGTGCTGTAGAACTTGGAAGGGGAGTTCCTGTCTTTAATCCCAATTTGAGATGCTCCAATTTGAGATGCTCTAGAAAAGGTTTTAATTCTGATACTGGTTATAAACACTCCGGTCAATCCCAAATGATTTAAAAAACAGAACTTAAGCTCCATCCTCTCATCTAGGAATAACCTTTGGCTTAGCAATAATGAGACATTAAAAACTACTAAACCTCTTAATATTTGCGGTTTTGATCCTGTAGGACTTAGGTCTTCTTTTACAGTGGCAGGAAACCTGGCATTATTGTAAAGTAAGTAATCGTGACTCCAGGAGGTGGGACCATTAGAAAAATACCCATTACGAAGAGATTAAAAAAACCTTTAGCAATTTAACATAGTTCCAGGTGCTGTTAATAGGTGATCTCAGCCCTATCCTAGACTCATACCGGGAACTGCAGATAGGTAAGTAGTAAAGCAGAGTGCAGGACGTTAATCCAGATAGAAGAAACGTAAGGAAAGTTCGCTAGAAAGCAAATGCTCTGAGCAGAAGTAGCTCAGAAGTCTGCTTTTCTGGGGCTCTCCTATGCAAAATCTTTCTCCTCTTTGGGGGTTTAGTCAGATGGCTGAGCTCACACTGCACCTTTTCCTCAGTGAGAGCAATGATTTATGTTGCCTCCCTTACTGCAGTAACTATTTTTATGAAACGTGGAGTTTAATTCTTCTATGAAGCCTGCCTGTTTTGGTCAACAGCTTCAGACATTCCTGGTGGGGGATGTGATGGGCAGACGCATGTCCCACACCTATGGGCTAGGCCTTGAATTAGGAAAATGGTCTTTACGGCTGCAGTGCCAAGGAGYGCGCAGATGGCAAATGCCCTCGTTTGCAGGAGGGCAAGCGTTATAGCCCGACCGGTGTATGACGTCTGGCAAAGAGGCTTGGAGAGGTGCTAAGCGCGTTAAGACAGCAGTGCAAAGCAGAAACGTAAAACATCAGAAACATAAGAAACAGCAGGATGGAATGTGGAGAGTATAAATAACGATAAGGGAAACAGAAAAAGGTGAGAAAGAAGAGCAGAGTGCCCAAAAGGTTAAGATAAATGGGTAGAAATGTTTCAAGTATGCAGGTAACGGGAGGTCAGCACAGGAGGCAGATAAGGCTGCCAGAGGGGGGCAGGGTAATTTATGGTCCGAAGCAAAAGGATCTCCCTAAAATGTTAGCTGAGTTTTGTAGGGATAGTGGTGGCCGGGGAAGGACACGGGGCTTCAGGTGACAGCAGCAGACGAACAAGGCTTAGAGGGAGTTGATTAAGGAGTCATATAAAGTAAGGCCACGCGTGCTTCCTTGGAGAGCTTTGAGGAGGGTAGTGAAAGACAGGGAAACCCTTGGCAGATGTGTTGTTTAGAAAAGCAGGAGGCAGCACAAGAATTGCAGAGGAGACACCGCAGTGTGCGTTGAGAGATGCTGCTTCTTCCTCCTAAAGCCGGAGCTGTGTGCGTGATGCACAAGCGACTGAAGCTGCGAAACGGTGGAAGCTTTTGAAGACCAGGCTACTTCCTCTGGCCCTTAGTATTGGACTTTAGCTGACTGTAGGTTCCTCTTAAAAATACGGCTTTAATCTGTGGTGCTGGATTCTTTCGCTGTTGGTCAAGCAAGCATCAAGACAAAAACAGGCCATATTTTCAGGTGTGGGAAAAGCTGAGCAGAGTGCCTTTGTACGGCTAGCCGTTAACATGTGTGGCGTTAAATACCAGAGGCACCGTGGAAGCAGCAAGAAGTATAAATAACATTTCATAATTAAACAAGAACTTTGCAGAAAAGGAAGGATTTCAGAGGCAGCTGCCAGCTTCAGGTGGGAGGCTAAAGAGTTTTAAATAGACTGCACTAGGTTTCCTGTCTCCCGTTTRTGAACTTCAGAAATAATATGATAACAAAAAGAACAACTGCAGGCCACTCCTTGCCAGGGATACTTTTTAGCTATGCAACTGTGAGGCACCCCACAACATCCCTAAATAAAACGCGGCCCTGACCTTAAGGTCGAGCCCAGGGGGGCTGAGTGGAGCTGCAGAGAACGGCGCATGCCGTGCCGAGCTGTGGAGAGCTCCGGGTTGGGGAGGAAGATTGCGCTCAAGGAAAAGTGTGAGTAGTGACAGTCAAGACATAAGGTAGGCTCTGACATCTGCTCCGCACTGAGCGGCTGTTTCCTTTTCAAAGCTGAAGAAATTATATCTTTTTAGAGGCTGTTACACTCCTGACTATTGGACTGATCTGTCTTTGAAAATAATTTAGGAATGGCTTAGAAAATCCTCCAGGATAAACAGTCAGGTCACTCGACTGAGCGTGAGGCGGCAAGTCGTGAGTGGAGGGAAGAGGCTGGACTTGTTGGGCCCTGTTGTTGGGGGACCTCTCCAGCTCTGTGGCTCCTGTGCGGTGGGGGCCCGAGGTGTTGTCCCGGCCCCTCGTCCAGGCAGCAGAGCTCTCCTGGGGGCACACCTGGGTGGCGTGTCTCCTTCAGGCAAAGTGCCTGCCAGTGGCCACTGCCCAACRCCTGCTGGGTTCCCTTCCCAAGGTGTGCATGCTTTACTGGCGGAAGCATCCTTGTCTCGCGCGTTCCCTGCCAGGCTCGGTTAGTGGTGGTATTAGAGACCGTCTTACGAGTTTTCGAGGTTTTATTGAGCCCCTTCGTTCCACATGGAGCTCAGCCATTGTAGTTTTTGAAGAGCTTCAGAAAAACTCCTTCGCGTTTCCTTTTTACCCCAAAACAACAGCCCTAGAGCCCCTGCAGGCACTAATTAGCGTTTCTTTGTTTCTGGGGGTAAACCCCAAAGCTATGCAYGCTGGCAGGCAGGGTTTTTCCCTGTGGGAGGAGGAACACCCAAGCTGCTTACCCTCCTGCTGCTTTCAGCCACTGACTGGGAAGTTTGGATCAGTGTGGATCCGTACGGGAATGCTTGGAAATGACATGTTCAGAAAGCTCTGCTCACGGCAGAATTTTGCCTGTGTTGCCTTTTGCTTTCTTAAGATGTTTGAAAAGCTGTTTAACAAAAAAAAGACCCTAAGTGCTGCAAGATCACTAGGTTGCGGTGATGAGGGAGCCATGTGCGCTTACTCCTTTGCATCAGTTTCTCAGGCTGCTGATTGTTCTTTTTGATGCATTTGGCACAGGGGTAATTTCCCAGTCCTRAATATTGTACGTGTTACTTCTGAGCCAGCTGACTGGAGGGAAGACGAGAGCAGCTTTCCTCCGCTGTGGGAGTGCACCTATTCTGTAGACTGGGAGAGCCCAAGCCTGCCACTTAGGGAAAGAACAGGGAGGTTAGGACTGAGCACTGCTGTCGATGTGTTAGGAAAGCTCGGTGCTGATCCCGAGCCATCTCCTATGAACGTGAAAAAAATACCCTTCTACTGCACCAGTTACCTGCTCTTAAACAGGATCTTAGTTCCCTGCAGGGGAAGCGGAGCCTGAGCAGGGAGGTCAGGATTTGCCCTGGAGGTAAGAGAAGTGCCTCTGCGGAAATTGTTTCCCTGCAACGGGATCCTGCCGCGACACTGTCGGTGGGACCCCTCGTTAGGCTTCAGCGTGATCTGCAGCAGCCTCACCGCTGATTGGAGCTGTGCTTCAGTGCTCCCGGGGGCTTCCGGGGGCCTCTTGTCACGGCAGTCTCTCACGAGCTGCGCTGTAGGGGCAGGAGCACAGTTCTCTGGGGCTGGGACCATCTCGGCTGTGTTTTGGCGCGATGCCTTACACTGTGGAGCTTTGTCCTCTGAACACTACAGCAGTAACATAATTTACTTAAACAACTGTATACATGTTTGGATATGCCAACTGTGTGTGTGTAATCTTTCTAAGTCTCCTTTTATCTGCAGCAGCTCTCCCATCTCTTCTCTGTCTTGCAATGAAATCTGCTTCTCTAAAAATTAGAAATTTTTCATGATGAACTTTGTAAGAGAAGAGAACTGGAGCCATTTCTGGTGTTGGCACTTGACAGGAGCGGCTGAAGGGAGGTTCTGCTTCTTATACAGTGAGACTGGTGCTGGGGCAGGGAGGGGGATCTTTTTAGTTTGGTGAGCGGCTTCATGTGATTTTTGTAGCTGCAGGTAGTGAGCGTGGGATGGCTTGCTGTCCAAATCCCTGACTCGTTCCTTTGAGTTCAACAGATCCAGGGAACCCGGGTCAGAATCCCTCCAGGTGGCACCTAGCAAGGTTTGCCCAGAGAGGAGAGGGGGTGGCAGAGACAAAGCAGAATGGGATTTGGTGTATGGAAAGAAAAGGCGTCTAAGGGGGGATTTGGGGTCAAATTTGGATGAAGATAAGCAGGGCGAGTGAAAAGGCTGCTCCGGACCAGTCCATTTCCCTAATCTAGGTGAAAGTGCTGCTGTGCTTCCCTGGTATATCTCATCCACAATGTGAGGCTTAACATTCCTGCCTGGCACGTGGGGGCTTGGGGAGGGAGCGTGGGGGAGGACTGAGCCGGACACAAAGACRGCCAGCCTCTCACCGGAATGGCATCCAAGCCATCTCAGCTATCCAAAGCCCCCGAYGCTGGCATGCGCGCTCAGCCTGCAGCCCGCTAAGCACACAACAAGAGGCAATTGCAGCGCACCTCGCACCACAGCCCGCTGTGGGCTGAGAGGCCTGGAGSGGTCCTTCCGTACCCGCTTTTGTGCAGCCTGGGGGCTCCTTTAACTAGCAGAGATTTCGAATCTGTCCCCTGTTTCGATGCTAAAAATGGTAGCAAAGGAGAATAGTGGATAGTCTGAGGCTCTCCTGTGCCTGCSGGAAGGAAGGAGCTGAAGCCATAGTTACACGACATCTGGGTGACTTCCTCACGCCTGTGATAAAGCAGGGTAAATACTTGTTTGCTAACTTTGTGAAGTACCGGTGAAGGGGGGAATAGACTTCTTGTTCTTGCTATCACTGTGTGAACAGGCGTTGCCTGGCAGCGTAAGGTCACTCGCTTCACGGTGGCATGAGTCGTTCCTTTTGTCTTGCAGCCTTGACGCGGTGGGAACCGTGTTTCTTTGGGTTTAGGGCTCCCGCGGGGAACAGGTTTCCTGATCCCGTTATGTTCAAGAGCCTTGCCTCAGAAATAAGGGAGCACGTCAGCCCTCGGCTGTAACACAGCCTCCCGAGTTGACTGGGATCAGTCACTTTCCCTTCTGAGGCCTCAGTTTCGCATCTGGAGATGCAGACAGCCTTGCCTTTCTCTCAGCTTTTCCCTCGTCCGTTCAGAGTGTTCTCTAAGCTCTCATAAGATGATTATGTGGGGATAGGGCACATCCTGCAGTGCAGCCCCTGAACTCAACTCTGAGGGATTTTGAGTCCCAGAATACAGATTTGGGTAATGAATTTTATGTCACGGAYGCTGCAGCTGATCTCTTTCCTGCATGCTGAAAATCAGGGCTGTGGTATTGTGCGGCTCCTCTAAAATGGTTATGAGGGGCACTCTGAAGGGCTGAGCACTGCCCAGGTATAAAGGAGAGCAAAATCTCACTCTTTTAGCCTGCTTGGGCAGTGATAGAGAAGAGAGACGCAAGTGGCTTTCCGTGACATTTTCTTTACTCATTTTAAATACAAGACTGATGCCCCTGCCTTGTCTCCTGGGTCTATATATTGCCTTATTATTTCTTAAAATGCTTTTTAAACATGGACTAAAAACATTAAACATACAGGACTGTTTTGTGTGTTGATGTTGACATGGCTTTTGTTTCTTTTGACAGGGACACATACGCAGCAAAGGGATGCACTGACCTTCTGTCTTCCAACCCGCTCAGCCCAGACTGTGTGACCTCTGACTTTCAGCCCAGCAAAGCCCCATGGTTGGGAGGAGTTAAGTTTCGGCTGAAGACCAGGTGAGAACTTGTGTATTTGTGTCTCCGTCAGCACTGTGTGTCCTGTGGCTGCTGTTCTTGGAGAGCAGCTGGCAAATGCCACTTCCCTCTTGCGAGGGCAGCAGCATTATCAGTTCTGGAGCGCTGTGAATCCCTAGCACCTGTGGCATCAGGAGGTGGAAGTGGTTTGGGACAATTTCACAGCCTCACACTCCCCCTTCTCATGGTTTGCTTGCCTCTGGCATGGTGCCAGGGAAATGAAAGGAACTGACCTCTTGGGCCTGAAATCAAGCTTCAACTTTGCTGGATGTCATTGCGTTTACATAGGGCTGTGTGTAAACAAGTTGTTGCTCTGGCTGCAGGTGAGGGTGACTCACTGAGAAGGGGTCCTGGAAGAGGTGTCCTTTCTCCTCAAAAACTATGTCAGCTGTGGTAAAGGTTGTCATCAGTGATGTGGGACCAAAATATCTCCACAGCAGTCATGTAAACCTGGAGTGGCTTCCCCAGTTTAGCTGCTTGGCTTTCCAAAACTGCATGGCTTCTTTTGATTCTGAGTTCCAGTGGGAGTTTGGCAGTCGTGACAATCCTGCTGAGTGCCTGCCTGCGTTTTTAAATGCTTAAATGCTTTCAGAAGTTGGCTCCCGAGTTGCACTGGGTTGACCAGGGTTGTGGCAGAGCCTGATTTCCTTCTCCTATGTGTGCAGTTCAGGGCCAAATCCTACAGCGTTTACTCAGGCAAAGCTTTTGCTGGCATCAGAAGAGCATCTCACATCAGTCAGATGGTAATCTGGATGACTGTGTAGGTTTTTCTGTCTCAGTCTTCTGGGAGTTGCACCAAGGAGTCTTAAGCGGTGACTTTTATGGACGTAATTGCATTCAGGCCAGACCTTGACTTACATGAAGTCAAGAAGCTACCTTGATTTCCGATAGCCAGAGGAAATCTGGCCCAACCTCTATCGCCAAGCAGCTGAGAAAAGGGCATGCGGGACACGTGAAGTCCTGTTCTGATCTAATCAGCAAGGGTGAACTTCTGAAGTAAACCCACTGCCCTTGGTGGAGTTGCTCTAGCTTTTAGCCACTGCAGGCAGTTACAGGTGCTGTCCCTCAGCAGCAGGGATGGCTGCAAAAGGAGAGGGAAAAGGCTCAGCTCTTCAGCACATGTTCATTTGTATAACCTAGCTGARTTTGTATTGCTTTCCTCCAGCTGAGGATTTGCATTATAAATGATCTTCTCCCAAGATGGAGCAGATTGTATCGCTGAATTCTCCCATCAAGCTAGCTTTATCAGGGAGAGATTTATCTGTGACTGGGGTGTGGGACTGTGCAGTTCCCGGAGGATGTGACGCACAGTGAATTTGAGAAGGAGGCTCCCCTGAATCCGCCACCTTTTTATAGCAATAATTTATTCAGGATATGCCTGCTGTAAGCCCTGCGTCCTGCAGATCTAACAACAGATCTGTGCAGAAGCTCTGAAGTTCAGCATTTCATTTGGATTAATTTGTCTTTGGATGCAGAGCCAATGTTTTGCTTCACTTGTCCGGCAGTGTTGGAGGCTGTGTCTGCCTATCTCAGTGGTTTAACTTGGGTTGAAGCTTTGGTTACAAACAGGAAGTCGCCTTAATGTATAAGAATTCGAGTGTGGGAGGGTATTTCAGACACAGCAGCCTTTGCTTTGGCTGTACYACTGGGTGCAATTCCCGTGCTTGTTTACTTTCTGTAAACGCGCCCAAGGTGACGAAGGTGATGAGTTGTCAGTTGTTCTGATCAGTCTCTGAAATTCAGGGTGGTTAACGAACATCCTCAGTCAAAGGGGAAAGCCAGACCTTGGGATTGGTGTCTCAGATGTTGCAACTGAGCATCTGTGGCAAGGAGCGGCACTACACCAGAGTTGGGCTTAGCCCCCGAGCGTGCAGTCAGCAGTTACTCCCTGAAGCTTGCCTCATTTCCTCGCCTGGGCAAAATAAACAAGGCAAGGGCGGTGTTGCCAGCCAGTGCAGCCGCGYGTTGTTACAGCTCTGCCTGGCTGGAAAGGGCGGTCTGAGATGAGAAGCAGAGAAGAATTGGGTCTAGAAATCCAGATGCAGGGGTGTCCTTTACCAAAATGATTACTACTGAAATGATTAAAAGCTTCTGTGAGGGAGAAGACAGGTTTGTTAGAGGGTCTGTGGTTGGAATTGTGCTAGATCACTGCAGATTTCAGGTTTGCTGTTTCACTTTCTCCACCGGTGTAAGTCCCGGTGAGATGCACAAGAACTGCCACCTATCACCCCTGCTCCCTGTTGGGAACACRGGAAGTAAATTAGAAGTTTGCCTGACTATTTGCAGATTCGAATTCCTCTTGGTACCATTTACCTTTTCTTTCTTGAGGTACTTTAGGAAGCAGGCTGATTCAGAACAGACCCCCCCCCATACGAACATATGTGTGTATACACATACAACAGATGCACCCAATGGACCTCATTCTTCTCGTCTGTTTATCATTTCTATATGAATGTTTTTGTGCTGAGTTTATTAGAGTTGCCTTTGATTTGTGTCCCTGTGATTCAGAGGAGAACCCAGCTACCGTCTGAAACACTTGCCCTGAAAATCCCCTTGGTTACCTGCCGCGACTCATTGTCCATGTTACATTTGGATAATCAGGCTTACAGGGTAGTGTTGCTGCTGCCAGCCACCAAGTTCCTTCTAAGCACTGAGCAAGGCTGGGAAAACACATTCCTTCCATTGTTTCGAAGTCTCTCCTGTTGCAAGTTGCTGTGTGTTTGATGTCGGGGTGCGAAAGAATCCAAGCTATGCTTGTTTTTCTATCTTTTTAACTAATTTACTGACTGACGAAGAATGAGAAAAAATTATTTGAATTAAGCCCATTGGGCCACTTCGTCAATGGGATAAATCAATGCAACTCTGCGACTTCTACAAATCCACGGGCAGGTTAAGCCACCTGAGGGTCTGGCCGGTGGACTTTTCTGCCCATGGTCTGAGAGATGATGGGAATGTCTGGAAAAGACAGGAAATAGCTGGGTCCCTTTCAAAGATAAAAGCTGAAGCAATCTGTAAGATACAGTCAGCTGTCTCTTTTCCATATCTATTCTTTCTTCTTTTTCCAATAAAGGAAGCAGAGTAAAACTGTAGCAAGAAGAGGAATGTTGCAGAGGGTCTTTAATCCAGTGCTCCCCAGCTTCTCATTCTAGCCTCCGTGTGCTCTTAGGACCAGCCAGGAGTCTGCCTGCACTCCCAGCTGTCAAAGCCACAGTCCGGTGTGGAAGGTGCAGCTAGACTGTCCTGACAGCAAGTACTTTTTCAAAATGGATATCTGAAATACCCTTTATATCACAAYTTACATCACACTTACTCTGTTACTTAGTATAGCTTTCATTAAAAAAGAAACCTGCCAGAAGATCCCAGTAGAATGAAGTCCTTGAATCTAGTAATCAGCAAGAATGAAGGTTGTATACATCACCTCTCACACTAACAACCAAAGTTCTGCTGTGCCTGTTCAAGCCTGGTGTCTGGTTAGTATCAGGGAATGTCCGGGGGACTCTTTTACTGTGCAGAGCCAAGTCCTCAATCTAAATATTGCCTGTCAGGCCTAGGCTCAGGCAAATGGAAAACTGAGTAGCAGCGCATGGCGCAGTTCCTAGCACTGCGCTCTGCGGTAGGCCTGTTGGGTGATTTTATGCAAGTCACTTCACCTCTCCAGCCCTTTGTTTCCTTTACTGGAAAATGGGATAAATGCCCCTTGCTTGGATAAGACAGCCTAAAGGTTACCAAAGAAATGTGATAACACAGAGGTGTGATGTGCAAGACCAATAATCATTAATTACAATGTTTGACTGTTCATGAGTTCAACCAAGGAGCGACTTGCTCACAGCTGCCATCACCTCTGAGTGTTCCCAGCACTTCCTTCTGCAGCTGGAGGACAGCGCTTCTTGCAAAGAAAAGCCATCTTCACTCTCCTGCAAACTCTGGCAAATTTTGCTGCGGGGCTTGAAGCTTTAATGTACCCACAGCCACCCACCCCCCATCCCTCACCAGAGTCAGCAGGACAAATGCAGCTGGGCCCTTGGTCATCCCAGTGTCCAAACAGGTGCCTTAGTTTAACCACCAAATAATCTCTGCATGATTTTTCTTTGCCTTCTTTTGGGGCCAGAGGAGAAGAGGAGGAAGAGGGACAGGCTGCTTCCTGCACGTGTAGCTGAGAGGAACGGTAGAAAACAAATAAATGTACCTCCATGTATGTGGCTGTCATCTCTGCTTTCATCCAGGGCTTTTCTTCACTGTGGCCCAGTGGGGAGTTTATCAAGACTTTTTCCTCCAGGACTGGTGATGGTAACATCATGAAATCTGAGCAGAAGCCTCTGATTATTTGCTTCCTTGCCCCAGAGAGACTTTGGGGAGCTCTGTACCTGTCTCTCTGTTCTGCTGCAGCTCTGACGTGGCATTCAATGCCTGGTCTGATGCAATCCAGACATCCCAAATGATGGTTGTCAAAGGAAGTAAACAAATAGAGACTGAACACATCAGCTGGAAACCAAAAGCCAATGCCACTGGGAAGGGGGCCTGAAAGAGAAATGAGACCAGGCTGATCTGGGGTAGAGCGCTGAACTCGGTCAGGGTATTTTACTGGGCTTTTTTGGTTCAAAACTGAAACTGCTAAAAGCTGTGTTCACACATCTGACCTAAGCTTTCTGAAGTGGGTTTTCTTTGCAGCGTTTTTTTACTTAGGGAGAGTTTAATCTGAGTATAGGAGTGTGGAGGAGGATGACAACTCACTTTTTGGGTGAGGAAATATTATTGTCCCAGGTCCATGACATGAAATAACATTTCACAAACTTAAGATCTTCCTAGCAAGTCCTCCTTCTTTTTGGTCAAAAATGTGAAGGAACAGAGCTTATTCCAGATCTCTCCTGCCCCAGAATTTACCGGAAGGGCTCTGTGAGCCGAAAAAGACAGAATCAGTGAAAGACACATCAAGCTGATGCCGTTATGGTCCGAATTCTTTCTAATTGGCCTCGTCTGTTATGCTTATTTTTAGAACCATGACTGAACCTTAATTAAGAGCGACATTGCTTTGAGTAGATTGTGGCCAGGCTCTGTAGAAATCCTAATAGGCTTCTGAGTGCTTTATTTTTTTGTTCATCTCCCGCTTAATAGCTTGGCGTAGGGACTGCAGAAACACGTAGGATGTCTGTAGAAGGTATCTGTGTTATGCTAGCACTCCTTTTGGATGTGGCCATCTTGGAGACAGGTCCTCAGCAGTGGAAAATCAGACCCTTTTCATGCTTTCTGTTTAAGCAGATAACACAGTTCCCCTGGGAAGGGGGGCACAGGGGACAGCACAGGGTGACCCTCTCGTCCTTATATCTTGTCTCTGTTTCTTCCCGTCTTCCTTGGAAGCATTAACACCAGCAGCTGGTCAAAACTGTCCCTGCAGCTCATGGGGAATGTCCCTGAGGCCACCACGCCTGCCCACAGCTGCAGATTGGTGCTGTTTGTTGGGAAGAGATGCTTTTCTAGAAAGGTTTTACTACTTTCCTCTCCCTTCTCTTTGCTGTGGAGTATTTTGAAGCTTTCTGGGACAGGGGAAAAAGAGCACAAGATCGGTGGTGGAAGAATTATTCAAAAATGGTCTCTGTTCTTTTGTCTCGGATGATGCATTTGCCAGATGTGAGACTGAGGGAAACTGAACTCCCCACAAGCTCCTTGGGTACATCACAGTAAAAATAGAAAGGTCAGTTTATTGGGGCAGCGACAACTCTGTCCGAGTTGCTAATCAGTCAGCCACAACATCCTCTCCTTGGCTTGCACTCATTAGTTTTCTAAAAGGCTGAGTTACATCCCCTTATTGTCTGCAAGGATAAAATTCAGTCAGTCTGTGTTTCCGAAGAGAGGTGCTGTCCTTGTGAAATCCTTCTCTTCAGCATCAGCAGCTTGCTTTGCTTCTGTCCAGCAATCGTACTGAGGGGAGAGCTCAACTCTGGAGCTTCCCCCGGAGAGAAGAGAGGGGGAGCAGGCAACGTAGCAGTGGTATGAACTAGCCTTTCCTCTCCTCAGCATCTGCCTTAGCTCATGTTTGGAGCGTGTCTCTGCCCATAGGCTAGGTACTTCACTGTGCTCCAGACTGTCCTTTCACTGCCCAGTCATGCTCAGAGGCACTTTGCACAGGACGGTGCTGCTCGCTGGTCCTGGGATGCGCTGGGGCAATAGCTTTGAGGAATGTGCTCAGTTTAACTTTCTTCTCCTAAGCCTAACTTCAACCTTTCATTTAATTCACTGACTCGGCAAAGCGTAGACTGAGGGCAGATTTAATCACAGGCGGAAGTAAAACACTTGCTAAATTGATTTGGTGCTTAGGTTTGCCAGTGAAGTTAAGCATGTGCTGAAGTACTGTCATGAGGCAGAGCCAAGCTTAATGAAGTGTTTTAAAATCACGTGAAAAGTATTTTAAAATCATGTTTAGATCTCTAGCAAAACAGGGCAGTGCACTTGGACAGGACTGTGGAATGATTTTTCCTGGCTGTAAAGTTAGGCAGAATAAGAGGTGAAGAAACCTGTTATTTGAAGGAAAAATAAGTTGAACATAGTGAGGGCTTTCTTATTTAGGCTTTTGGCTGAAGGCAGGGGTTCTGGGGTGGTGGAGCAGTCCCTTGCGTTTGCAGGTGAGCAGTAGGGTGTACCCCTATGTGCAGGCACAGGGCAAAGTGCCTCCTGTATACAACTGGGATCTGGCTAGAGGACTGCTGTCAAAAATGCTGGTGTTTGCAGCAAAGTAACTTCTCCGTTGAGAATTATTTTCTCTGTCCTCACATTTTGTATGTTACCATTCTGCGTGTGATGGGACTCCATTTCCGTTGTTCTGCACCCTCTGTCAGCTTTACTCCCACTTTGTCTGTACCAATCAAAAGGTAAAGGAAAATCGGTACCACTGACTGGCGTGGTGACTAGAAGCGGGTGCAAAGACGCATGTCCTGGCTTCTGATGCTTGCTTCTGCGATTTACTTGGCAGCGAGGTGCAGACGATGAGAAGATGATGGTGAACAGCTCTCTTACCTGTAGGTCTTTACCTGTTTGGATCCCCAGCAGTGGTAGCTGGGCTCTGCCAGTGTACCCAAGCTGAGAACCTAGCCTGCACGTAATGCTTGAAAACTCCCTGCCTGGGGTACGTGCAACTTTTTTCCACTCATCCATGTATTTCTGGTGGTTTTCATTATTAAAGGTTGTGTYGTCTCCCAGTGTGCCATATACCATAGTCTGTATCTTCCCAAGCTTCTTAAAACTTCCTGCACAGGCACATCATTAGCTGTGTCAGACAGTCAGGGAAATCCTTGCTTCTTGTTGAATATGAAATGTTTATGCCTGATTTACAATATAGGAAACCTGCCCATTGCACATACCCCACTGCGCAGTGCCACAGCGAGGGGTTCCACTTAGTCCAGGCGGTCAATACAACACGAACAAAGTTGAAGACAAATATCTTGAGYATTCTAAAGAATGATCTTTTTTTCCATTTTCCCTTCCCTTTTTTTTCCTGTTTGGGTTTAAGGTGGCAAAGTCACAGTGTTTGTGGGGACAGGGGAGGAACTGGGTCTGTTTGATATCTCTTCTTGAAATTAGAAAGTCATTCATTTAGTATTAATTCCCTTTTGGTGGCCAGTCAAGTCAGACCCTTCTTTCATTTAATGGGCCAGGCTCAGTGGTGTGCTTAAGTTGCCTTTTGCTGTTCTGCTCATGATAATCTGACTCAGATCAGCTTGGCCAAAGAGCTAAAGTGGATTTGGTTTAAGGTGATTTGTGTATGCAGTGAAGCTCAAAATAGGGAGCTTTCTAACCTGTGCCAGCAATCTGGCCCAACAGCAGCAGCGGTYGATACTGCCGTGTTGCTGTGCTCCTCGGCCTCAGCCAAAGCATGCAGCTAGTGATGATGGCTGCTGCTGGAGTCAGCCTGGATGCTGCCTTCGGAAACCTAGAGCAGAGGAGTCTGCTGGCTAGCGCAGGGGTTATCTGACCATCTTACTGTCCTTTTCTTTTTTTGCAAAGCCTCTCTGCTTGGAGGGTTATGAAAAGGGAAACCTTTCTGGGCAAACATGAAGAAAAAAAAAAGAAAATGGCAATTTAAAGAAGTTGGGGTGCTTTGCTTGACTGAAGGTGGACATTTTTACACAGAGGTATATGTGTGCTCTCAGAGGACTCTGAGCTGGAGTATATTTGCATTGCAAAGCGTTCTGGTTGCGCACACGCTGTGGCTTTGGTGAGGAACAGAAATTAGACTGGACACACTGGTATGGCGTTAGTTTGTAACCGTGGGGAAAAGATAATTCCACCTTTCTGTTATGCTGTGAAGAAGACTTCAAATGGCTTTTCTTTAGGTGCTGATTCATTTGCAGAGTTAGTGCCAAGATACCTTATAAAGTTTGCAGTTCCATGTCTGTTTTGCATACAAAGCATAAAAATAATCTCTTTTACTCATGAAAAACACACTCTGTAGTCCCTCCTACTAAAAGAGAGCTACGGAGCTGTTAATGGTCAAGGGCCTCAGCAATGTCAGTGTAGTCCCTGCAGCCTGGACTGCCTCAAGCCCTTGCCAGACTGTGTCAGAGGAGACTGCTAATGCGACGGTCACGTTTCTGTCTGAAAATGTTGGAACTGGTATAGTTACAAGGAGCGCCCAGATAACAGCAAGCAGACAAGATTAAAGACTTCTCTTTTCCCTTCAGTTTTCCCGCGGACTGTGTGAATTTGGCAGTATCTGGTATGTAATCAGTGTTAGAGCCTCTGTTGAACCTATTAGGTTCCAGCATTGCACCGGGGTCCGACGGCTTCTCCCGGCGTCCTCGCGCCTCGGCGTTTGTTGAGGTGCCAGCCTGACCTGGATGACCAGTTTATCTGATTGCCGGACGTGTCGGTGAGGAACTGAGGGTCTCCTTCCTAACCTTGGCATTTACAACAGAGGGATCACTTTCTCCATTATCTAAAGCGGAGAATTTTTTGGTAATAAAATTGTCTGAACGCTTCAACACGTGTGGTGCAGGTGCGGCCCTTGAGAAACTGGTGTAAAGGATTAGGGGAGGGGTTGGTTTGGAAGGGATTACAATTCTGCTTTTTGAAATCCTTCAGCTTCCTGGAACAAAGTGTCAGCTGCTGCTCCTGGTTTCGTTGAAGGCAACTGAGCTCTACCAAATTTTTACCTGTTAAAGATCTAMTGATTTATTTGCCTTCACTCCAGTCAGGAATTAGCTGCTTAGAAATTTGCAGCTTTTATTGCTCAGCCAGTTTGTCTGGGATGGATCGTGATTGGGCTTTACAAAAGCATTTCTGCCCCACTTGCCAAAAAGTTGAATCTTGCAGCCRTTTTAATTGGTTTCTGAAAGTTGTGCTCTAGAGTAACGCAAGTGTAACCAAAAGCTGTTGCAGAACTGGCAGGTGAAATGTGTTCAGCTGCCCGCAGATCTGTAATTGGAGATAGCTGTTCTCCCACAGACACAGCGGTGCTCGCAGTCGTATTACGTTCTGGTTTCAGTCCTTTTCCCTATTTGGCCAACAGTAATTGCAAATAAAACTTAAGGAAGTAGCATGAAGCCAGGCGCTTTTTTCGGGTGTTGCAGAAAGCTGAGGCTAGGAACTTTTTGGCTTTCCCCTGAGCATGCGCATGCACACACACAGGCAYAGGCAGCATCAGCTGTGCCTTTCTTTACAGCCTCCGAGCTCCACGTCACGGAGAGTCTGTCAGTCGATTCGGTGGGGACTGAATCAGRCCCTTGGTCCCTGCCGTTTGGTGTGTGCGTGTGCACGCCAGCCTGCGACACCTCCACCTAGCCTCTTCCTCGGCGATCACCCGCGTGAGCCTACAGCACAAGCCGGAGGCCGGGCAGGCCGGGGCCCTTCCTCTCCTGCCTTAYGCTCAGCTAAGATTCAGTTACCCCTAATCCACATTTCCAGGATCAGATAGGTGCGGAAATAAYGCGAGGTTATCCCATGCTGAGCTGGTACGGCTTGTTTTCTGACTTAAATTCATAGTTTCGCTGTCCACATGTTGTATTTTTACAAGGTTATTGGCCAAAATGCCTTTCAAGTATCTGTGGCTCAGAAGACTGGCTATGTAGCGCTCTTGCAGCTTCTTACTGATCAAATCAAGGGGTAACATGTTTGTTTGTGATCAGACAGGATGTTTTCCCAAGCAAGAAATTAAAATGTTGGGTGTTCATTCTACCCCAAAGTACAAAGAGAGTCTTTAAATTCCTGCAATGGATATTTTAGGACTAAGAGAAAGCAAGAATATGGGTTATTCTTAGTAAAAAGGGTTCCGCCAACTCCCCGTCCTACARTGTTCAGCTTCCTTGTTTCGTTGGGCAAGGAGCGTAACAAAAGAGCCCTGTTTTAAACACACCTACACATAAAATGGTAAAATGGTGCTTGGCTCAGCTCACTCTCTATAAACCTGCAGTTCAACTCTTATTAGTATAATCCTGTCCTAACAGATGTTAAAAGGAAAAAATAATCTTTTTTTAACTGACTATCAGAGAATGATCTGTGCTCAAACCTGTGGCAAAGGGCTAGCAGAACATACTGGTGAAACGGTACTGCTTCCTGCTGCCTGCCAGCGCTTCCCCACTGAATGGGACATGTGGCCCTATCATCGGCTGGTGCAAATGTCCACTTGTGCCAGTTGGGGATCTGACCCTAACAATCCTTCTTTGCCTGTTGTATTTTCCTTTACCCTATCTTTTCACAATTTCGGGCAGTAATAGCAGAGCCCTCTTTAAGTGTCTCTCTTATATCTACAGAGGATGTTTTAATCTATTTACTGATTTATTCAAGACATGCTGTGCCATGAAAATTTGAGCGAGACTAAGATTGAAGATGTTATATCCTCCTCTTGCTGTTAAACTTTGTAGGTAGGCAAGGTTTGCAGAGCCTGCAGGCTGTCACATTTGGGACTGCAGCAGTGCGCAGATCCTGCGCTGCTCCTYGTTCTCGGTTCGAAATTGTGGACATGAGTACTAGAGAGCAGAGGAGAGAGGCCCTGCAGAAAGCACAGGGACGGGCCCACAAGCTGGGGTGAAGGCGAGTCTGTGCAGCATATTGAGAGCACGTTATTGCTACTACCCTGCATTGATTTTCCATTGCACCATTCCATGCTTTGCATAAGGTTGTTGGTTTGTTGTTTTCTTTTTTTCCCCTTAGAGCAGTTGGAGCCCTTCCTTAGCACTGGCGACTGAAGCAACTGCAAGCCCACCATGCTGTGCCGTGCCTGGGGACGCACCCAGGCTCGCACGCCGCCACAGGACGGCTGGCTGGCTGAAAGGCCCYGGGGACGCGAAGGACACGCATTGCTGGCACTTGGTTGTCATGTCTCTTCCTGCRTTTTTAGAAGCATTGAGGAGAGATCAAAACAGCATTGGGGAGGCTTCCACCCCCTCGTGGTATTGGATTCTTTAGATGACTTTGCCAGCTGGTGCTTTAAAATGAAGGGAACCTTTAGAAAAGTGCTCGTTCAGCGTCCGTAGGAATCAAATGCAGCTGCCCTGCTCGATGCATGGTGTGGGAGTCCACGCCCAGCCCCAGGCTGTAAATTGGTCCACGTGAATGGGCCTCAGGGCTCATCCCCAAGGGGCAAGGCTGTGAGGTAGAGAGGAAGACCTCCTGCACTCAGTGAGGACAGTGACTGTCTGCCCATGGCTGTTGCCTTGCAAACGTGCAGGGGAGCRTGTTGCATGAATGCCAGACAAGGTGCCTAATTTCTTGATTCACTTGGAAAAGGCAAGAATGTAGCAGTGAAACAGAAATGAGCAGGACCAATTTTAAATGCATTTGTCAGTGTCTCTTCACATGCATTGTCCTTGGAGGAGCCAGCCTGKTGCTGATGTGCAAAATCCTTCTGCTTTTGCCTAGGCGGAGTGAAACTCTGGGCCGACCGCACTCCTGGCATTCAACCAAGTTTGCAGAGAACCACCCCGATCTCAGCATGATGCAAATATCTCAGGGTACGCTTGGCACCCCTTGGCATCAGTCCTACCACTCCAGGTAAGCACCACACACCTTTGGTCATGTGCTGCAGAGGCAGAGATGCAAAGCAGTCTGCTGCACTTTCCCCTAGTTTGTCAATTCAAAAAAAACCATTTTCTGCTCATCTGTAAAGGAATACTTTTTCTGCAGCCTTTCAGCAGTCACCCCGGCTCGGTAGCACRTCGCTTCGATTACCAAGCTCATGGCCTTGCTAGCTGTTGTGTCCTGTGACCTTTACAGGGRCCAGACTGCTTCTGACACCCCTGGGATTGTGCCCAGGTGAAGACAGTAATGACAGCTATTAAAATGCACATTGATTTTTCTTAGATATGAGCTCTAGATTGGGCCATGAGAACAGACTGGCAATATTTGGTTGCCATTTTAGTTTTAGTATCATTTGTCCAGTGCTGAAGTATCTCCCACAGGTACCTGTGTGTAGAGAATCAGTCTCCCAAGCTAATGTGCTTCTAACCTAGGTCCCCTGATCCTTCCGCCTTCCTTGTTTCCAGCGTAATGCTGGCTTCAGGGAGGCTCTGCCTCCTGCCCGAGGCTCTGTCTTGATGGTGCTAACTGCAAGATTAGGGCCTAAATCTAGAGCACAGAAATGAAGGAAGGGGACAAAGGATTTGTGGGCAAAATATTCCCAGTCACCTCCGTACAGCTGGTGGGTTTACAAACAGCCACGGTTAAGACAGGGCTTTGCAGGACTTTCGGTTCCTGTTTGGTTACCTGGACAGAGTTGCCATGTTCCCTCACTTAGATGCTCTGCAAAGCGGTGAAGATCTTGGCAACTAATTGCTTTAAAAATCCCCCTGCCCCAGACAGGAGCCCCGTGTCAGGACATTAAGGCAGCTCTCTACAGATCCGGTTGCAGGAGCTGGCATCCTCCTCTGCCCCCTGGCAGACTGCCCCCACGTAGAAATGCAACGTGGTCTTTGGGGCTGCGCAGTCCAGGGTGGGCAGATGTGACACCAGACAAACCATTCCTGGAGAGCTGCCTGACGTGGAAACCAGGTGCCTTATGACCTCCATTCCCACTTTTATGTTTGGGATGAAATTGAGGTCTTAAAAACTCCAGGCTCGCTCAGGGTAGGCACTGCCTATTAAATCCGTGTCTGTCAAAATCTCCTCAGAAKTAGATTCAGCGTGCCTGATTTTTCCTCCTTTCAAGGCTGCTGGCAAGACCCACTGAGGGACAAAAAACTCACAGGTGTTCTCCACCTTGCCTCCCTTCCCAGCCAAAGAAAAAAAATCTAAAATCAAAATAAGCCTATTAAAAAAAAAAAAAAAAAAAAAAGGGGGGTGTAGGCAGCAGGATATCTGTGCCCATCAGGAAAACCAAGGCCCTCGCAGGAGCAGCCAGCAGTATTGCATCACTGACCATACTCCCAGGGTGAGAAGTTCAGCTAGGGATTTCCTGGTTTTGGCAATTGCTTTCTGCACAGGTCAGCTTTATCATAACTGTGTGCATGTGTGTTTCTCTAAGGAGTTAGTGCAGTGGTTTGTCTAAGCTAGTAGTGTTAGTGCTGTTAAAAGAAGATGGTGCAAGACACCTGGTTTCGGCAGTGAACTGTGGCAGAGGCAGATTGGAGTCGGCGGTGTGGTCCCAGCGAGCTGGGCTGCTCCTGCGAGCCTGTGCAGCAGGGCAGAGCGGACTGCAGGCAGGAGGGCTGCTTGGGGCACACGTACCCCTCGGGTSCTCCAGGCAGCCCCCAAGGGCCCCCCCAAACCCTGGGGGCAGCATGAGGGGGACAAATTTAAATTCTCTCCTAGGAGGATTTTCCCTGGAAAGGCAGAAGGGTTTCAGGAGGAGGAAATGTCCCCATAGCCACTGGGATTTAAACTTCATTTCTTCTACAGGCGAGAGCGAGCCTTGGCAGGGAGGAGGAAAGAGAAAACAGGGCATAAAAGAACAATGTGAGGGGAGAATTGCAGGAGCAATGTGTGTTCCTCTCCAGCCTTCAGCACAGCTCATCCGCAGCCTGTTCGTTTCCCACCAAGAGGCTTTGCTTCAGCTGCAGCTCCTGSCAGAGCCTTTGGCTGGCACAGGCAGACAGCGTGGCTGTGTCTCCTGGGCGGCTGAAGAGGAGCACGGGGAACATCTAGTGGTCAGTCAGCCAGCGCTACACTGGGCATTGCCAGGGAGGTTTTTTTWTTATTATTAAAATAAARATTGATGCATCTTAATGAGCAAACCAGATTTATCCTAAGTTTTGCCTGTCTCTGTGTTCCTCTGCATCTCTCTGCAGTGCTGCTTCCTTCTTCCCCTTGCAGGCAGGCTCCCCTTTGCCTTTCCTTGTGCTTAGCAGCCTTTTCCCTCCATGTCTGTCCTTTGGGCTTGTGGGTGTTAGTCCAGGAAGGGGGAAGCAACTGCAATTGGGATATGATCCCAAGACAAGGCTCTTCAGCAGGCACTTGTTAGCAAGGGGGCTGTTTTCAAATGCACCAACTGCCTCCCAGAAACAGCACCTTGCTTCCCGGAGCTGCTGTGCATCTCCAGCTCCCCCGCTGAGCGAAGCGGCTTTGGTTTCGTTATCCCTGTGGGGTGAAGCATGCAGAAGTGAAGCATGCACTTCCCACTGTGCAGCCAGCCCCYGTGCCCACTGAGGCTGAGGCCTGCTCCCAGGCTGGGCTTGCTGCTCCTGCATGCGGCTCTGAGTCTTGCCCTGCCACCCTTGCGTGGGACAGCAGGCTCTCCTTTCCTGGTGCTTCCCTGGGGCTCTGCCAGGACAGCACCTGGGAACCAGCAAAAGCCATATCCAGGGAACAGGGGAAAAGGGAAGTGAAATCCTCAGGGTACACTCGCGAGTCCTCAGTGTATCTGCAGGAGCCCAGGAGGAGAGATTAGCACAGGGGAACTGGACAGCAATTTTTGGTGTCACCATGGGAGGTATAAAAGAACTGTGGCCGGCACAAAGGAGCTCCCTTTCAGCTGATAGATCTCCAAGTATCTTTCTTTATGAGCACGCCTCTGGAGGCCACAAGTCCTCTGTCAACTCATGTTGACAAGTGTCATGATGCACCCGTGTCTGCTAAGCTACATCGTGAGGAGGCTTTAAAGACTTCCTGGGGCTTTCCCAAAGTGGTAGTATGGTTGCACCCCCCACTTGCCTCCACACACAAGCACACGCATCTCTTCTGTCTTGTCTGTTTAGTTTTCTTGCAGCAAACAAACTGTCTAGTGGACAGCTGAATTTCCAGGAAGCCTGCCAGGGCATAGCCTTCATCTCCATAAAAAGAAATGAAATGGGAAAAAAAGAAAGAGATTACGTTCCCCCCAGAATGCCTCTTGCGCTCCTCTCCTCCTCCTCAGTGGCGTCGGCACTCATTCAGCTTTCCAAGTGCTTTGGATAGGTTTGATGGGTGGGGTTGATCTTCCCTGGCTCCAGAGATGCGCTGGGTTTCTGTCTGTATTTCCCTCCCACCCCGCTATGGTAAATAAGAGCCATGTGTTGCAATGTCAAGCAGTTCCTCTTTGTGAAGTGGGATGACTGCAAAGAGGGGATGGAGTAGGCCCAAATATGGGTTTTAATCTGCACTCCTCAAAACTAAACATTTTGTTTCTGAGCTCACTTATAAGTTGTTGTGCCTCTCCTCTGCTAACAGTTGGTTTTTACTCTTCTCTCGCTCTTCTCCAGCTCCTCCACCAGCGATCTCTCCGGTTACGAGCATGGCTATCTGAGGAGAAGTCCTGACCAGTACAGTTCCCGGGGGAGCATGGAGAGCTTGGACCACTCCTCCCCTGGCTACCACCCTTGTCACCTTTCCCCAGCCAAGTCCACCAACAGCATTGACCAGCTCTCCCACCTCCACAGCAAGAGAGACTCAGCCTACAGCTCCTTCTCCACCAACTCCAGCATCCCTGAGTACCCCGCTCCTCTGTTCAGCAAGGAGCACTCCTGCTCCATGGACAACATGCACTCCCGAGGTGGCCTGCAGGAGGGGATGAGGCAGGCTGACATCAGGTACGTCAAGACAGTCTACGATGCCCAGCGAGGGATCTCCGAGGAGTACGAGGTGAAGTCCTCTGCTTTGCTTCCGAGCTGTGAGGGCCGGACCCTGGCAGATGGTCGCAGCCACGGCAGGCTCCATGGCTTGAGCCGGCACAACACAGCTCCCTCCTGGGCACAGCCAGGCCAGAGCTCCTCAGACAGTGAGAGCCAGCCCCCCAAGGGACCTCCCTTGCCACCTGCTCGCAGTGACAGCTACACAGCCATCAGGCATCATGAGAAGCCCGGCTTGTGCTCTGGCCTCGATCCAAACAAGCCGAAGGGGGCCTGGCCTCCACTTGTCAGCAGCTTCTCCCAGGGGCCGCTGCTGAAGACCCCCTTCGGAGAAGGGCATCTGCACACCGTGGTGGAAAAGAGCCCAGAGAGCAGCCCCACTGTGAAGCCCAAGCAGAGCTATTCCCAGTCAGCCCAGCCCGGGCAGCCCTTGCTGCCTACTGGTGTCTACCCAGTACCTTCCCCAGAGCCACACTACGCCCAGATGCCCCAGCCTTCTGCAAGCAATAACGGGACGCTTTATCCAGCTCTGGCCAAAGAAAGCGGGTACCCTCCACCTCTTCCAGTCACATGTGACAAAGCTGTAGCCAGCAACCCCCTGGACTTTGATGAGAACGGAAACCAAAGCACTACAAACAGGTCGACTGTTTTTTACCAGCCTCCAGCCACTGAGAGAAAGCAGGATGCTGCAGCAAAACTTGCGCAGTATAAATCTCCTAACGCTGCAGGCCCAGAAGTCTACTTGACCACATCGAGAAAGGAGGAGTCGTTTCCCCCTCACAAGGCAGTGCACACTGTCCGAGAGACCACAAGTACTGCACAGCCCTCCAAGCACGGTTTTCAAGCCCCACAGCCCCAGCTGAGGGAGGCCAGTGAGAGAAAAACACGTTACCCGCCTAAAGAGGACTGGGCAGACGAATCCCAGGAGGACAAAAATGGCAACCCGCAGAAAAACGAGAGAGACGCTGCAGCTCACCGCCACTGGGGTCAGAGCGAGGCCAAGCAGTATGGCTTCTCCTCCTTGCAGAACATCCCAGGGAGTTCCAGGAGGCAAAGCAGCTCTGAGCTGAAAGAGATGCCACCAGGTGAGGGTTGTTCCAGCACCAAACTGTCCTTTTTGAACAGCAGTGGTAAAGAGGAGAAGGATCACAGGGGACAGGGGCACAAGCAGTGCAGTGATGTGGACCCGCAGGCCTTTGCAAGGCAGGTGGATTTGGGCACGAGCACGACCCCGTTCCATGCTGCTGAGTCAAAGGATGAAGAGCCCCCTTCTCCACAGCACCCAAAGACCTCAGATTTTGGGAGGAGCCGCCTCAGCTCTAGCAGCACCCAAAGTTTTCCCTATGGCAAAGCAGACCCCAGCAAGCTCCGCTGCTCTGTGCTGGAGAAGGTCAGCAAGTTTGAGCAGCGAGAGCAAAGTACTCAGCGGCTCCAAAGCGCTGGCGTTCCCACCTTTGGCCAGCATTACGGGCCGAGCAGGTCGAGCCAGCCCTCCGGCACCGTGTGCTCTCTGAACAGCCTTGAGGACACGCGGGGCAAGCTCGGCTCCCGGGAGTCCAGCCAGCTGCCCAGTGAGCTGGGCAGGGTCTCCAGCCCCTCTGGCAGGAGCGGGAAGCCTGAAGAGGCTGACTGGCGCCCCGTGGAGCTGCAGATGGCAACCTCAGCGAAGCAGCCCAGACCAAGTGAATACTACAACGCGTGTCCTGAAAATGAGACGCAAATAAGGACTGCTCAGCTCCCGAGGAGCAAAAGCACGTTCCAGCTGGGAGGGGAGCCTGAGAAGGAGGTTCTCTGGAAGGATAACATCCAGGATGCCCATGGGTCACAGCTGGATACACCGTTCAACAGGGCTTACAGGAACAGCATTAAAGATGCTCAGTCCAGGGTGCTGAGGGCTACATCCTTCCGGCGCATCACCCCCCCATTTGGGAGTGCCCCCAAGAGGGTGACCCAGAGGCCTGCCTCAGCCCACGTGGGGATGAGGAGCACAGCATCGTCTCCTCACACCCCGAAGGAGAGGCACAGCGTCACGCCGACAGAAGGCAGCCTCTCCGCCCTGGACTATGCCAAGACGCAGCACATCTCACGCATCGGGGGCCGGAAGCGGCTGACAGCAGAACAGAAGAAGAGGTCTTACTCGGAGCCGGAGAAGATGAATGAAGTGGGCATCTCTGATGGCGAGCCGTCACCTTTTTCACTCCAGAAAAAAGGCCTCCATTTTGTCTTCCCGGAGAATACGGTGGCTGACCGGCGTAAGATCTTCGAAAGGGATGGCAAAGCTTCCTCCACAGCCAGCCTCTCCAAGCCGGAGCTCAAGCAACTCCAGCAGAACGCCCTTGCTGACTACATTGAGCGCAAAACGGGGAGACGGCCGTCCTCTCAAGACGTGGGGCTGCTGAGGGAACGCTCTCACAGCTCCTATCTGCAGGCTGGTGGCCCAGACAGCCAGAGCCTTTCCTCTGCCTCCAGCATGAACTCCCTCCAGGACCACAACCTTTACCGCCGGAGAGAATCTCTGGAGCAGATATCCAGGATGGGGCGGATATCTTCAACCCTTCCTCCTGGCTTGATGGGTTGCTTTGACCTGAGTGGAGATGAGCAGAAGAAAGGGCGCCATGACAGCTCAATCACAAGCCGACCAAAAACGGACAGGTGCTGGGGTTACAGAGCCAAAACGGAGCTCACCAAAGGCACACAGACACATGCTCTCGGCTCGCAGGGCCAGCCTCGCTATGGGAAACAGGAGCAGGTCTTTGAAATACCCTCCTCTGCCAGGAAATCGGGGAAATCGGTGTCTGTGGAAGATTTGCTTGATAGATACGACAATCAGACAGTCACTGTGCATATACGTTCAAGGTCGTCTCCCACTCCCACAGCAGAAAAGAAACACCAGGTATGTGGAAAGCAGATCATACTCTCAGGCAAGCGGGGCTCTCTGAACCAGGAAAAGGGGGAGGATGCTGAACAGACTGATGTTCAGTCATGGCAGTTGCTTGATTGGTTATAGAGAGGTTAAATGCATGCTGTGATACAGACCGTTTATTGCAATTGAATTAGCATTACGCTATTTTAAATGCTTGCTGGTGGGGTACTGCTTCTGTTCTGCTTTCTTACTGCTGGAGCTATTCCAGGGGGAGATGCTGTGATTTTGTTGCACAGGCTGGTAACGTACATGTGTTCTTGCTGCTCCTGACACCTCATCTAAGGGTCTTAGCCTTGCCTGTTAGCATCACTGGAGAAGCACGGAGTACGTTTCTGGTGGGGTGCGTTAACGTGGTTATATGCTGCTGCTGCTGTCCTGCACAAGCTTGGCATTAGACCACCTCCCTGATGCAAAGCAGAGAAGCCTAAGGGCTGCCTGAAATTGCACTGGCTCCCACTGGCCCCCACAGCTGGGGAGCTGGGAGGTGCTCAGCAGAGACACTGCCAAGTAACTGCTATGTTTTGCCTCCAGCACTGGAGGAAAACGTTGCAGAGAAAGCTTAGCGGAGAGCCCGGCTGCTCTTTCCATGTCCCGTCCCCCCCTTGGTTGTTGGGAACATTAGGCTGATGTCACAGACAGGGAATTCGACTGACTCTGATGACAGTAAATAGTAGAAACGGGCAAACTTCTTGGAGAACAAATGCCCAGGCCAGCTCTTCAGCTGGTTCAAATCTCTTCAGACCTGTTTAGGTAACTGCAACTGGTTGAGCCACGCTGATTTACAGCAGTGGCAGGTCTGCTCCCCCTGCCCATTTTTACGCCAGGCTCCATTCATCATGGGGAGAGGGAGGAAAAACCAAAACGTGGGCAGGCTCCTTGCTCCAAACATTCTCAAAGTGTTTGGCCAGTCCCACAGACTTAAAGGGCAGCTGAGATCCAGAATGCCTCCTTCAACTCTTATACTTGCTATCAGCCTAGGTGYGATGAAGTAGCACTCAGCGGAGTAACATAAAGGAAATTATAGAGAGAGTGTGCTGCTGTGCCCTSGGCAGCATCTCAGAAACGGGCCAAATGGAGGCAGGGGGAAGGAGCCGTCTCCCCAGATCCATTGTGTGCTTCATTCTAAATAACCTCCCTCAAAAGACCTCAGATCCCACACTACACTTGAAAATAGAATTTAAAAAGTAGCTTGTGACTATCAAGTGACCGGAATGCATTTCCGTCACCACTGCTCTCTCATGCCATCATCATTTTTTTTCCACACCAGCCAGGCAACAGGCTCATCCGTGCCACTTTGTCACACTTGCCAATCATGAAGTCTTTTGTGTTTGGTAAAAGGACAGTCCTTAAAAAAGAGTTAGGGTGAAAGCCAAGCTGCAAATTTTTTTCTGCCTACCAGTACAGCCAGAGCAGCAAGAAAATTAAACAGGCTTCCAGAGAGAGGGGAGTCACTAAAATGTACTTTTCAGTGACAGGTTGGACAGCGAACAGCCCTAGTTCATGTTTATCTGCTGTCTTGGTCAGGGGACAAACTGGGAGGTTTTTGAGATCCCTTTTTTCCCCTTGTTGGCTCATTTTTGATCTTCCATACCTGCAGCAGACTAACAGGAGCTTCTGCCTGTTGGGAGCTGACTCAAGGAAGATGATGAGCAGCAGTGCAGACCTACTCACAGGGTCTTGGCTCAAGTCCAGAAGAAGGGAGCRTCCTTACTGCTGTTTTCTGGAGTGGCTTAGCTGTATTCACTTCTGTAGTGAGGACTTACTCTTGTAGATAGCATGGCACTTCTGAAAATCCTGTTCTTAAATTCCGATTGAGGAAAGCGTGTTTGACTTCAAACATGTACACCAATCTGTAATTGTCTTTTTGAAAGGGAAGATATGTTTAAATGCTTTCTTGATTAGGTTTGCTTCTGAACTGTCTCCAATACAAAACCAATACTATAAAAGTARGGGCTGCAGCCAAAACAGCAGGGCAATTTTTTTTTGGCCTTTTCAGATCTTTTGTGGGAAACATGTATTTGCATTTTAGCAGCAGTCTTCACTGCCTCACTGTATATTTTTCAGGGTCTTGTATACAATACGTAGAGTTCTTTGCAGGCTGCATATAAATCACATTGCAGTGTCACTGTAGGAATTTGTTTAAAGATATACGGAAATTGATAGCCATGTGGAATTATTAGCTATCAGTCTTCAGAACGCATTCTCTGCCTTCTTCCCCCCTGCTTTTTCAGTCTGTCTCAGCCTGCATATCTCCCAACTCCCTGACTCTTAAATCAAGATCAGCGCTTACCCTCCCTCTGCAGCAATGCTGACAAAAAAAGCAAACAAGTAGGGGCGTGGGGAAGGGGGCACTGAAGAGCTCTGCGCCAAAAGATCATATGTGAGAAAATACCAACCTCTTCAAAAGCATGCTTAGCATTTGCTTTCAAGTCTTGTGATAGTCTGGTGTCTTATGGTGGGAGCTCTAGGGGAGGGAGAGTCAGATTTACAAAGGTATTTCAGCTCCTAAATTTCTCTGGTTTCAGATGAATTAAATGCCTAAAGAGGAGGTAGATCCTGAGACCTTTGTGCATCTGTGCTTAGGTTTTCAAAAGAGCCAAGTGCCAGACTCGCTGGTGTTTTTCAGCACCTCCACTTGTGGCTAGAGTTTCAAACCTTGGTGGCAATCAGCCTCTCTCTCTGCTTGGGGACAGATGGTTTGGTGTTCAGCTTTCCCAGTTAAGGCCGTTTCGAAGATGGCTCAGCTTCTTACTTGCATATAAAACAACGGTGAACACACAGGTCCCATGGACACCCTTGGGTACATTTTCAGAAGAGGCAAGGACTTGCTGAGAGCTTTTTAAAATCCATCTCTCTGGAAAAGCCTGGGAAAGGCAGATGGGCCCTCTAAGTAGGAGCAGGGAGCTGGAGGGGGGTATGCCATGCTCGAGTTTCCTGGCATGCTGGTGAAAAGGGAGCATGTTATAGCTCAAGCTCCTCCAGGAGAAGGCTGAGTTGCCATGCTGTACCACTGCTCTTCTGGGGACCCTCACGGGGAAATACTGCCAGGCTGGGACAGAGCTTTGGTGGATGGATGAATCCATTGAATTTAACCAATATGTAAAAGCCCCAGAGATGCCTGGTTTCCCTCTGGTCACTGGAGCATCCGTACCTATTTTTCCTCCCATCCATAAATCGCACACGCAGTGGTTTCTTACCAGGAGGCATCAGTGTTTTGTTGTTTTATTTTCTGCTTGCTGCTAATTCTGTCTTTGTGCTCCAGGACCTGCTGAGAAGGGAAGGCAGTGAATTTGGCCCCATGGTGAGAGATCCTTTCTACGTGATCAGTGCAGGCGCCAGGTAGGTATATGTTAATATCTCCTCTGTCACTGCAGGGTTAGCTCTTGTCATTCTGCTGCCAATAACAGCTGTCATATGTTGTCTGTGGAAATGGCTGGATCGTGACGAACTAGAGAAAACGTCTACCTGGATGCAGTTTTGGGTGTGCTATGCCCAGTAGAACTAGAAGGAGTAAGCTGCTCTGAGCAATTTTTTTCACTGCAGACRTTCATTCACTGTAAATTTCTCCTCTCCGATCATGTCGCCTTGGAGCACATTTCTGCAGCAATAGTCAAATTACATGCCTTCCAAAACGCGTTTGATCTGCTGTTAGGAGTCACATCCAGAGGTTATCATAACTGAAGGGTCCTAAAARGAAAAAAATACCGTGATGTTTCACTCTGTCTGGTTTTCCCCAGTCCAGTGTGCTGCCTCCTCAAAAGCAAGTGAGCGTTTGCATGGGCTAACACTGGGAGATCTCCAGTATCTTGCTGAATGGGGGGCTTTGCATTTAGGCTGCTTTCTGTTGTGCAACTAGGATATTTTGCTCAGCAACAGGGGAGAGAGAAATGTTTTTAAAAATAGAAGAGTGTAGTCATAAAGCTCAGAATATTAGAGCATATGTAACTATGAAACTACTTAGCAGTGGATTATTTTGAAATTAACTAGAACTGAAGTTGATCTGGTTGTATTTACATRTAAATAATAAATAGATGCCTGCCTTAAGCTGCTAAGTGCCCAAACAGCTAACTCCTGTTACAGTAAAAGAGGAACTGAAATAATTATTCACAAAGGAGCTCTGTTTCTCAGAAAACTGCAGTAAATGTCTTCCTACTCTGTTGTCACACTGGGAGTTAACACTGTGGGCTCCAAAGGTTTCAATAGGCAGCACTGGGCCAGGGGGTGACAGCTAGAAATATAGGCAGGCTCCTAGTCTAGCTGGATCTTAGTTCAGACTCTGGCTGGCAATTTTTGTGCCTAGGATGACATAAATGTCATTCTGGAGGGACTAATTTTGCCTCCAGGCATGCCCTTTTATGACTATTTAAAACACACCCTTTTTCTTAGGTTTGRAATAACTTTCCATTTTTTTCCTAAGAGAAAGACACAGCTGTTTTGGTTCATTCTGCCTCTCCATTTCTTCTAAAACTGGCATTTCATCATTCTTCTAAATAACTACTTGTTATTTCCTTTTCTTCCCAACCTATTTTTYAAGTAACTGGACTAACCACCCCACCTGAGAACAAGTTTGTGGTAGCATGAACTGTGGGTTTCTCCTTTACATGCTTTACTGCATAAAGACTGTTGCTGTTACCTTAGCAGCTTTATGACTTTTGTGCTGCATAGGCATCTTGTATGCTATGGGAGCACATTTCTCCTAGGAGGTGTGGGATCACATTCCCTTCTTGATCAGAATACTTTCCTGTTTTTTCCAAAAGATACCACAAAAGGACAGGGAAAGACAGGAAAACTCTCTTGACTCTTAGGACACAGTCCCAGCACGTAGCCTGCAAACCACTCCCTACCAGCCAGTAGAAGTTTTGCAGTTAACTCCCAATGGGAACAAGATTTGGATCCTCCACAGACCAAAAAAGGGCAGGTAGAGCAGGACCTTACAAGAAGTCCCACTTTTAGGATGCTGCTGAACCTTCCTCCACCCCAGTGTGAGGGAGTACAGCACAGTCGGGGTCGTATAGATGGTTCGGGCCTGTGAGAGTGTCACGGCATGAGGTAGCATCCTCAGTCCATCTCTTAAGAGATGCAGTCTTTGCCTGTCCTGTGATTGCYGGCCAGATTAACTGGTTTTCTAGCGAGTCCTCTGACATACAACCAACCCCATCCCATCCCATCCCTGGCTGCAGCGTACTCCATRCACGGGTCCTTCAGGGGAGGCAACAGCGGGCTGCAGGAGTTATGCTTATTGGTCCCCCTGGGCCTCTGCCRTTCAATGTGCTGGAGAGGATGTGGAAACACCCCTCGTGCCTCTCTTGTTAGAGGAGGAAATTCCATCCAATGGTGAAATTACACAAGTCCTGGTARCGGTCATTTTGTCCAGTCACTTATGCTCCGTGACTTAATGTGCTACGCTCTTACATTGTTCCCCAGGTGACGTACAATAGATGTCTCATAAGTGCTGTTGGAAACGGTTGTTGTTCCACCAGTTTTAGACTCAGCAATTGCCTCCACAGTAGGAGAGGTCTTTAAATTAGAGAATTACCATCTGGCTTTTCTGACAAATGCTGAGTATCTGAAAAGAATRCACATTGCCACTGTCCAGGAACCACAGACAATACCAATAGCCGTCTGTCTGGAAAGTGTCCCCACCCCCAGGCAAAGGCTGCCAAATTCTATTCTCAGTTACACCAGAATAAAGCCAGAACAACCCATGTCATTGACAAAATTATTCTTATTTTGTACCAGTACATTTTAGAGCAAATTTGGGCCCCAAGTCTCAAACATCATGGATAGACAGTGTTAGATTATTTGAACAATGAATCTTGCGAACAGCAAGTATTTTGGCAGTACTGCTTTATTGTATTTTATTGTTTTACAGTATGGCCTCATGTTTTTAAGCTGTCTTCTCTTAGATTTGCTAGCACTATTGTTATGGCTCATTTTGTTTGCCAGCTCAATAGCTACACAGGCGAGTAAGGTTGGCTACATGTTCTAAGCAGGAGCCTCGCTTAGACCAGCCACTCTTTCTCGGATTCACATAAGAACATCTTAAAAGAGATGGAAAGAATAATTTAATCCATTGAATTTGCAGCCTTCGTATCCTGTTGCAGTTCATATGTATTGGCCTTGTTCTTTGTAACACCAGCCTGTCTGAAGGGAGCTCTTTTTTCTAAGAGGATCCCAAGGTTTTAAGAATTTTTTTCTTCTTTTCAGCAATCAAAATAATGCAGTTTTTGCCTCACTTTGTCCTTGAAGATCACTGAATCATTTTAATGGCAGCTTTCCCCAAGGAGCAAACAGCATGATGGGAAGTTTTGGCCCATAAAGCTCAAGTTGTCAAAATTATCAGTAATTGAGAATGGAGTCTGATGGTAGATAATGTCAAATAGTCTTCCTTACAGCAATCACTACCTGCCCTATCTGTAGTAAACAAAATTCAAAGTGAGGCTGGAAAATAATCCAGGCACTTAGGTTTTCCCTGTATAGATGGCAGCCTAGTTCCTGTGCTACCAGAGAAACTCTGAACTTTGTAGGTGGGTCAAAAGAAGATTCATTAATCTTGGATCTGTAGAAATACATTCATTTTCCCTGGAGTCCAAAATTATATTGTTCACACTGTTATTCATATATTTGACAGCCGAGCCTTGAAACAATAACCAGAGAATAAGTGTTTTTTTCTACTGAGTATTTCTGTGATGCTCACCACATGTGTGCCTATGTGTGTGTGTGATCTAACACGCACTGGAAGTGATGGGAGATGGATGAGTGGGAATGGATTTAGCTCTGTGTCCCTAGGATTAGTAGACTGGATTTACTTCTAGTTTCAGCAGCACAACTGCACTGCGCCTGGCTTAGCAGGCGCTGACCCAGGCCTCCAGTGTGGTTGCATAATTTGCCTTTTAAGGGGCTGTACAGTAGCTTGGCCTGCTCACTGATTGTTACCCTTATCATGGTCTGTCTCTTGGTTTTCAGGTCTGTCAGCAAGAAGGAAAGAAGCCACTCAGAAAAAATGACATTCACAAGTTATTATCCCCATCCTCAGCACAGCAGYGAGGCTGGTGGCAGTTCCTCCGCACTAGCCAAGAGCCACAAGGGCTCAGAGCTTTCCAGGCAAGATAGCAGAACTTCTGCATATGTCCCATCCCCAACAGAGGCGAGGAGTCACTACCCTGAACAAAAGCAGGGCTTTAAACCCCTGTTTCTTGACTTTATTCCTTCTGGATCTGGCCAGTCCACACCTAATATGCCCACCCAGATCGCTTCAGACTTGCAGGCTGCAGGAGATTGCCAGGCTCTGAGACAGCATCATGACAAACGAGATGCCGTTCCCCCTGAGGGCAGCAGTAATATTCAGGCACAGTCTTTGGATGCGGTCCAGGATAGATCCCCTGAGACTCCCACAGAAGAAATGATGTGGAGAAGGAAAGCTGGGCTGCCTCACAGATCCCTGCCTCCCAAAGTGACATGGGCTCATTCGGTCAAGGATGGCAGCTTCCCAAGGGCTATGGTGTCTCCTCCAGCAGCTGGGCCAAAGCTCTCCCAGAGGTGGCAGTCCCTGCCAACACAGAGCAGCACTTCCTCTGACCCAGAGACTCCTTCTCCCCATGGGACAACCCATCTCCGGATCTCAGAGTCGTGCCTGCAGCTTACTCCCCCACCATTGCTGCAGGACGATGAAGATGATGAGGTGTTTGTCACTCCTTCCCAGCCTGGTGTCATTGCTCAACCCTTCTCATCCCCACTGCCACCCCATCCTCTTCCTGAGCTGAGCTCTTGCGCTTCAGCAAACGGCACAGAGGAATTCCCACCTCCTCCCCCACCAGCGGCACTTGAGGGGAATGGGGCAGCTGGAGACAAATYCACCAGGATCTCAGAAGAGGCCAAAGTGAGGTAAGGGGGGAGCTGTAACATGGTGCGTCAGGCATTGTAGGGCCATATAGAGTAAGATATGCAGGGCTCCAGCYAAATGCGACTGACCTCCACAGCTCTGCATGCCCCGGTGACCCACCCACAGCTGCTAGCTGAGCGTGAAGCTTGTGGAGGAGTGCACACGTTATAAGGGGAGAGGGACAGCCAGACAGACTCGCTGCCACTAGGCTTTGCTGGCTGCCAAGAGCATTGTCAGATGGTGTGGCCGGGGCAGGCCCTAAAGCAAGAAGACAAAAAGCTCTGTGGTCCTCCAACAGATGTACTGACAGGTGCTTAGCAGGCAAGGCAAAAGGGGTTATGAGTGAGAAACTACCCTGGGCTCATTCCCCCTGCAGTTACCCTAYGGATTTCAGTGGGATTTCTTCTTACTCATTCCAGCATGAATAGTTAAAGTGGTTGCTGACTCCTTCCAGTTACTGGGTTTTGAGAAAGTACTATCCCATAATGAACACTCATGTTTTTCCAAACCGTTAGAGTTTCCCAGAATACATTGCAGACCTGGCACCAAATGATCCTGTTATGAAACAATGACTATATGCCAAGAAATGACAAGGCAAATATGCCACAGTAACATTGTATAGGGGATTTTTCCTGAAGGATAGGAGTTTGGGCTAGATGCCCAGCTGGTTTAACTCAGCACAGCTTCCCTCACTTCCAGGGAACTGCTCTGATTTGCATTAGGGAAGAATCTGGCCGAGGCTGTGGTAGTGATTTGCTTTTCCAACGTGAAAAGGACAAATGAGCGGAGACTGCTCAGATGGGCACTCCCAAGGGGTGAGATTCCATGTCCCCTGCCCCTGAGCAGAAAACTGACTGACTGAACTGTGTCCCTGCTATCTCTTGTGTCTGAACACGCTCCATGATTCTGACTCCAGGACCTTCTGCTTTAATGCACAAGGTAGTGGGTCACTCACTAGTTCTTTCTGTGTTGGAATGACAAAACAGCAGTGCCCAGGGAATGAAATGCTTCTGGTGCCTTTAGCTTCACAGTGTAGGCTTTTCTGTGTTGAAATGCAAAGAGACGAAAATGGGCGAGAGAAGGAAAACTTACCTGTGTTAGGCCTTCACCATGTGTTCACAAAGATCCTACGCAGTAAGTTTTTCTTCATCTCACAGAATTTTTCTGTCCATAGCAACTTCCGAAGTTTTCCCAAAGCCCTGGTCGAGAGGGAGACAGCAGGACTGGGCACCAATATCAGTGAAAATAATTGGCCTGCGTCAAAGAGGACTAGCTCTCCATCTGCTGTGGATAAGCAGCACCAGTTAGTTGCTTCTTCTGAAGGGCCTCAAAGCTCTCATAAACAGGCCACAACTCAACCCAAAGGCAAAAACAGAGAGCCAGCGGTCATTGCTGGAGAGTCGGAAAATGGCAGCCTGGACTCCAGGACACTCAGCACAGCTCCTCCGGTGAAGACAAAGAAAAAGACCCCAGAGGATATCAAGTCAGAGGCTCTAGCAAAAGAAATCGTCCATAAAGATAAGTCTTTGGCTGATATCCTCGATCCAGATTCCAAAATGAAGACGACCATGGACTTAATGGAAGGGCTTTTCCCCAGTGGAACCAGCTTGCTGAAGGAGAACAATATGAAAAGGAAGATGTCACAGAAAAAAGCTATCAGGACAGCATCTGAAGATGACAAGTAAGCACTGTTTGTTTGGGTTGTTGGCTCATGTCGCAGAAGAACTCGCTGCTTGCTTGCTTTTAAGGACAAGCAAGAATTCTGTGCCGAATTTTTCTGCATCGCTATAGACGGGCACTGGTGGAGAGTGAGTTTCTCAGTCCCCTGACATGAGGCTGACAGGGCATTTCTGAATGCTGTTTCTCTTTAGCTTGGCTGTTTGTGCTCTTAGAGCGCACCTCTCGAGACTGTGTAGAAGATGATTCTCAGCCTGGTAGGGGGGCAGGAAATGAACCATCTCTGGAGATATATTTTTGATTTTGCTCTCTTAACCTTTGTAATCTGAAGCAGTTCAGTCCAAGCCAAGGTAACAGATGTGAGAGTAAAATCAAGCCCAAACCAGTGGCTTGCAGACAGATAATGAGAGTCCCAGGTCTGGAGGGAGAGGTGGGGGGTGCCTGCTCACTACCGTGGGGTGCAAAGGTCAGCCCAGGTCCTGCAGTGTTCTAAGACAGGGGACCATAAGTGATAGCTGGAGAACCATATTGAAATAAGTTGTGCAGATGCAGTGTGAAATGCATTATGCAGGTAAAAGGGTCAATCTAGCCATCGCCAGCAGAGCTATGCTGATTTACCTCCATGGAGAAATCTCCTGTTGACTGTTGGTAACTAGTCAACATTTGAACAATAGAGCAGCTGTGCTGCTTTTTTGCACAGTGGAGAGATTTGAAAGCAGCTGACATGCACCCTCTGATGGCGAGAATTGGCCATTTCCTTTGTGGTTAATAACATTGAGAAGGTATCAAAGAGTAGGTGCTGGAAAAGCATGGATGCAGGCAGAGGAAAAAGTGAAACTAACACTGAACTCGTCCTTTTTCTTTACTGTCCTAGGAGAGAAGAAAAGGAAGTGCCTGTAACTCTGGTCCCCTGCCCTGCTTATTATAACGTTTCAGCACCCAAAGCAGAACTGCTGAATAAAATCAAGGACTTGCCAGAAGAAGCAGGTGAGGAAGAGGAGCTGCTGGACATCAATGAAAAAAAGGTAAATTTAGAGCACGCATCACCACTTTCTGGTTACTTTCTTGAAATAATAATAAGTCCGAAAGTAAAGAAGTGCATTTCTATTTGATGTCAGCATTTGGATGTCACACTTGCACATTGCACAGGAGCTGGGTGCATTTAGGCCACATATGAAGCTTCATTAGGGCGACCTAGATCATACCTTCACATGTCTGTGAGTGGAGAGTGCTTCTCTGAGTGCTCATTGCAAATCTAGCACGAGCCTCAGGTTGACCTGTATTGTGCCACATGCTGAGCGTATAGGTTGTAAGAGGCCGTCCCTGCCCCAAAGCAAGGAAGAAACCGGGAGAGGAAAASTGACTTGAGCAAGGACACATCAGACCAGAGACAGGAACGGAATCTAGCCRGTGACTGCACTGTCTCAGTGCATGAGGTTTTACCCTATGATTTTTCTCCTTAGTGAGGCCAATTTGCCCATTTTACCTGCTGTCCCTACTCACTGCCACCAAAGAAACAATTTTTACTTTTTTTTTYCCCATCCTTTATTGTTTCATGATGAAAGCGATGTTCACCTCAGTCTGCACAATTGGGGGTGTGATGACTTGTCATGGGATGGGGAGGAGAAGGAGAGCAGGGCAGGAGAGGAGGAAACTTTTTCCTCTCATACTGTAGCTAAATTKCACTGAGGAATATCCCCTGCAGTTCTTGCTGGAGGCCTGGGTGCTCTGTCTTCCATGACTTTCTGCCTCCCTTCACTCACCTACTACTTTCATGTCCAAAGCAGCCATGCCGGCCTGTAAATTTAGAACATCCTAYATTGCACTGGCCAGAGTAACACAGCCCATATTTTATTCTGTTAGTGCAACAACAGARTTTAAGCATACCAAAGGACACAAATATTTGTGCAAGTCCCATATGTTGTAAACAGAGTAGCCCCATTTTGTGTGAGGCACGGGTAGGACGGTGTCTCTAGGGAGCTGTCATACCATGGCACTGGCGTGGGCTAGCTACACTCACAGTCCCTGACATCTCTCATATCTGTGGTCCTAGATAGTTTCTGCATAGCAAGTCTACACCAAATAGATTGTGCGCGTGTAGCTAATCAAATGCATTCGACTAAGGCCTTTGGCTRCAGTTTTAATTAGCTGGCCTAAGCCATTGGTTGTAGAGCACACAGCTTCAAAGGTAATCAATCACAGGGCCTGCTGTGTCTATAGCACTTTTGGGGGTTCTGTTCAATTCAAAAACAACTGCCTGCTTATACCAACATGAAAGGTGGGGGGTGATTAAACAAGACAAGGGTGCTGCTGCAAGGAGTCACTGGGCATGCTGCAGGCATCTGACAAGCTTGCAAGTAGGTGTGAGCCTGCTACTGGGGGACAAGTCCCAGGCCTCAAAGGTTACATTTGCATGGAAAAACAGAAATAGATCGGAGTGATTAGGCCCAGACAGAGAGATTGCCTTGGCATGTTTGTTCATGGTCTGTGTGAAATAACATTTGCATAGGCATTATCTGAGAAGGCAGCTACTCTGAGGATCATTTGGGTAAACCAAACTCATTTCCATTGTAAATATGCAAAGGAACTATGTCGGTTGGCATTTGGGATCACAGGAGAGTCGCTGATTAATCAACATAAAGCAAGTGTTTTACGGTCCCCTTCCAAATCACAGGCCTTCAGAACAAAAGTGCTTCACTCCCTGCAGCCCAGTAGCCTCCTGCAAAAGAGGGCTGGAGGGCAACCTGYGCCTCCTGCAAAGCATCTGGAGCAGGGAGGAGCAGCCAGCAGCTCTGAGCAGCTTGGGCCTCATGAAAACCTGCTTTTTGGACATGGCTTTAGCATCACAGGCAAAGGGGGGGAATGTTGCTTCTTGTCCCTGGATGCTACCTGTCCTATTGAGGAGAGAATCTAGSTAAAGGAGTTTGGGCTGTCCCTTATCCTAGCAAGTGGGGTCTAGTTTTATCTTTGCTGTCATCTCCCCCTGAGCTACCCTGCTAAAAAATGGTATGGCTTGGCAGTCATTCCAGCATAAGCCTAGTAGTTTATATTAGCATAAGCCTGACGTTTGTTTTAAGAGCATATTATTCACTTTTTATTCAGCCTCTGCACTTATGCAGAAGCTGCTGATGGATTGTAGTGCAGCCAGAAAACCCTGCACTCCAGAGGATGCACGCAAAGTGTACCATCTAGTGGTGTCTGGCTAAACAGTGCTGTTCACTTCCCGACTCCGAAACCTACCTTTCAAACGCCACTCAGGCAGGCAACCCCTGGTCATAAGGGCCAATTCAGAGCAACCTTCAGCCTGACCTATGTTTGAAGATCCTCTTTCTTTTGAGGTACAACACCTTCCTACTTGAAATTACCAGCAACTTTGATGGAAAGAAGACTATGTTCATAAACTTTGAGAGAATCTTTCCAGGCAACCTTGTGATTTACTCCCATTTCATGCTGCAGTGTTTGTATGCAGAGTCAATTAACATGCGTGTAATGATGGCTCATCAGTGCACAAACTGAAAAGAAAAGACCGAACATACATACCCAACCCTTGTATCAAGAGACTGCTTTCTGTGTTCTCACTTAGGACTAAATGGAAGCAAGAATTGCAAGCCCCAGGCCACAGACTTCTGCATTTGCCTCTATCTTTCCCATAAATCCTAACAGATATTAGGATCTCCAGCATTTGTGCAATACGGCTAGTTCTGGAGTCACTAAACCCTGGGGGCTTCTTTTTCTTTGGCAGTTAAATAGTTGTCAGCATTTTCACAAAATGAGTGTGTGCTCTCCATGTCTTTGCTCAGTGTCTTAAGTAAATTTAGAGCATCTTTGGTGTAAATGCTTGCTTGCTGCATCTCTATATGAGGCAGAGTCTGCACAGTCAGTGAACATTGGTAATATCTCCTTGGTCACAGCTGAATTGGAGACTTGCACCTCAACACTGAGATGGCCAAGAAAGGAGCAGTCAGTACTTCAGTGTACTGTAAAAGGGGGGAAATTAAATGTGTCAATTCCTTCTTTCTTGCTAAGGCATATGTAATTAGCAAGTTCTAACTCAGTCACTTATCACACAGTTAATAAGAAATCTTAAATTCTTTTTTTCCACTAGTTATTTCATACAGTTGGGGGTAACATAGAATGTAACATCCGGACAATAACTCTGAGGCTGTGTTAGGGAGCAGGGACAATGCAGGAGATGTAGCTCTCGTATGGCTCTTTTCAGCCAGAGGCTTGAAAACAACTTATGAAGAAAGATGTATATGATTATTCTCTTGCTAATGTATGTAGCTGGGTGTCAGAATATGGCACACCAAACTGGATGTGTCTTTTGAAAATACTGACTGATGGTAGAACAAAAATGACTGATGGCAGAACAAAAATATCTCCATGTTATTTGATGAGGCATTCAGGTTTTCAGCTCGTGTTGAATTTCAGTCTTCTCTTTTCCCTCCTTGATGTCTCCTTCATCAGCTGTTGCTGAATGGATCCTGCTTCTCAGTGACAGCAGCCATATCTTCTTGTTGCCGTCATCCACATGACCAGTGTGATCATGATAATGACCAGTGGCAATGTGTTTCTCTTCTGACAGGCTGAGCTCATCAGGAGCTTGACCAACAAACTGGAAATCCTGAAGGAAGCCAAGGAAGGCCTGCTTGCAGACATTAAGATGAATAATGCTCTCGGAGAGGAGGTGGAGCTGTTGATCAGTGACCTATGCAAACCTAACGAGTTTGACAAATACAAGATGTTCATTGGTGATTTGGATAAGGTGGTGAACCTCTTGCTCTCCCTCTCGGGACGCCTGGCCCGGGTAGAGAACGTTTTGAATAGTCTAGGGGAAAATGCCAACAGTGAAGAACGGGTACGTATCTACATAACTGTAGCGTCTTGGCCTTTCTCGGGGTGCTGGACGGCAGCAGTCAGACGAATGTGCTTGTATAAGCTAGGACTTCCAAAGGTGCTCAGGGATGCAGGTGCCTTACTCAGGCATCCAACTCTGGGGACCATGAAGGGGTCTGAGCAATACCTTTGATGGCAGCATTCAGAGTGATGGGCAACAGTAGTTTGCTATGTTCAGCATGTATAAGCTTTAGTAAATGCGGTTCTTTCCCTGGGAATCTTGATCCCAATTTGTATAAATGTCTCTTGTCTAAACAAAACGGCTGTGTTCTGGACAGCATGTCAGTGACCAGCAGGTGGAGGAAAGGCTGTGTCGTGTTGCGTGTCATGCAACAACCTGCTGCCTCTTGATTCAGCTGAAGGCAATTTTAACATTCTTTGGGTGGCTGCAGGAGACAAAGCCATGCTGTGCTAGTAGCCGTGGCTTTTGAGCCCATTTTACTGGCTTTCTCGRGGCCTTTTCTGCCCCATGTTGACTAGAGCATGCAGTGTCTGATTCAGTGGGATTYGTGTTCGATCCACAGTGAGATGTTCATCCTCTTCCCCCAGGCTGGCTGCGTGTCTGGGAGCAGAGCAGCCATCCCGCCTCCCTGCGAGGTGGCAAACATAGCATCGGGGGGCTGGAGAGGGGTGATTAGCGAGGTTGATGCTGCTGATACTGAAGCGCTCTCTCTGGTGTGTACAGAGCTCTCTGAATGAGAAGAGGAAACTGCTGGCTGGCCAGCACGAAGATGCCCGGGAACTCAAGGAAAACCTTGACCGGCGAGAACGTGTGGTCTTGGACATCCTGTGCAACTACCTCTCTGAGGAACAGCTCCAGGACTACCAGCACTTTGTAAAGATGAAGTCTGCACTTCTTATAGAACAACGAGAGCTAGACGATAAGATCAAACTGGGTCAGGAACAGCTCAAGTGCCTGATGGAAAGCCTCCCCACAGACTTCACGCCCAGGGACGCAACAGCAGCAGCTGCCCTAGCTGCAGCACTTGCTACCTCTGCYGGAGTCGGTGGTAAAACACCTCCAGTGATCTCATCCTCTCTCTAACCTTTTCCAGATGGACCTGTGGTAAAATCCTCCTGCTTGAGTCTATTTAATCCAAGTACTTTGCAGAAGGTTCTCTACAATGACAATGAATGGAGACAGGTTTAAAACAAGCTTTCAATGAAGGAAAAAAATCACAATAATAAAGTTTTTATTTCCCTTTCCTTCCACCCCTGCTTTCTGGAAACTTAAATCAATCTGGAGGGGACTAAACTATTTCTCCTCCTGCCAGAGATGAGGAAGAGTCTCATGAGAAATAAACACATTACCTTTAAAAAAGAACATGACCTCCTTTCTCCCCTCCCTTTCCTGCCTGCCTGGCACCTCGCTAAATAATGAAGGATCTAAAAGAATGAAGCCTTAAAAATAAAACCAACCCATCCTCCTAAACATTATTGATATTTATATTTTTTAAAGGACAAGGCAGAATGTGTAAGTTTTTGTACATATTCTAATCAGTTACCTGATTCTACTTTGTTCTGTATGTAGAAAAGACATTTAATTTTGTATTTTGTGAAAACCTTAACAAAAAGAGGGAACCGCAAAGATAGTCATGCATTAGCTTGGAACAACTCCCGGTGTTTGTTGTTGTTGTTGTTGGTTTTTTTAATATAATAAAGAGCTACCAGAAGAAGCCTCAGCCTGTTTCAACACATGCTGAATATACCAGTAAGTGTCCTTGCAAAGGAGATTTTGACCAGGAAAACGTAACCTTTCCTCTTCTGGATCTTGTGTTGAAATCATTCTGGAGTTTAAAGTTATGAGAACCTGCATCTCAGAAGTCCAAGTTAGCATGAAGTAATGAATCCAACTCTGGACTGACTGTAGGAGCGAGTCTATCTATCTGTTTTAAATAATCAAAGTCATGATGTGTTGCTGTTGCAGCCTAAAATCATTTTAGTGAGATGTGGGAAGGGTCTTTAATGATGTTATTTATAGGCTATTTTTCTGAAAGGATGATGTACGCTAGGACTTTTTRTACAGCAGTACCTCATTTGTCTGAACCCACTTCATCAGAAATTATCTTACATGCCAGAAGTCATGCATATCTAATGATGATGTCCTCTGCCCTGGTTAGGTAGGTAGAAGCCTACTGTAAGGGCTATTGGATTATTTCCTAGTCGGCCCAACCTGGAGTAACTAAATTTGCCCAACCAAACTTTACTTTATCAACTTGCCAAATGCTGGAGGATTGCTGCCAGCTTGCAGTCAGCAAAGCAGATTGGGTCAGACTCCCTTTTGCTGTGTGAGAAGTACTGTCCTCTCGAAGATGCTGCATCACCATTTAAAGGAAGTGGCCAGGAGCTGCGTGAATAGATTACCACCACGACTCATGAGCCAGATTCGGGTCATCTCGCTTCTGACTTTGTAGAGATTTCCTCCTGCGGCAACTGTTTGCACTTCTCCTTTCTCCAGGGCATTGCTTTGTTCATCCCATCCTATCTTGCCACCAGGACAGGAGCAGAGGTTTTAATGACATCATTTTTAACTCCATTCATTATGAATTTCAGCTAGCACATGACTGAAAATTACAACATCCATTGCCTTCTGTGCTGGTGTTAAAACTCCCCCCTCCCCCCTCCCTTTTTTTTTTGAAATAAATGCACTGGACAGATTTCTCACATAGGTCTTCCTTAGACAGCTTGGCAGACTGAGAAAAGACTAATGCCTTCTCTCATATCAAGCATCAATTCTCCAAYTCCCCAAAGAAAATCTACTTGGTGTTTTAATGCTTTTTGAAGCACCAAACTTGTTATATGTGATGACAGCAAATGTATCCTTTTCATTATTTCTGAGCTTGAACACTGTTCAGGTCTGTATAGCATTTCATGAACCCTAAGCCAAACTAGCTGGGGAACTGGTTCTTATGCCTTAATAGCTGAATCAAAAACAAAACCAGAGAAAAACCTATTTTGGGGGGGTGACCCCCCCCCCAAAAAAAAAGGGGGAGGTACTGTTTCCAAGCCAATCAAAGCATTTAATTTGTCCTAAAAAAAAACACAAAAAAAACACCACACATGATTTCAGTTTAGYTTAGGATTTTTCAAAGTTTTTTTTTTTAATATAGTTTTTTTACAGCCACCCTTTCACCTTACATTTACCAAAATAAATCAAAACTACTTGGCAAATCTGGCATGCTTTTGTGAATAGTTTGGGACCAGCCAACCCTGCATTTTCCAGTTAGTTAGGCAGTCCTACAGTCCTACCCTCAGCTCTCAGGCAGGAAGAGCTTCCCGTCTGAGCAGGGTCTGCTGTTTTGTTCCGTAGGCCAGGGCAAACCAGCACCGGATTTCAGGGCCAGTGCCCCGGACTGTGCCACCCAAGGGATCATGCCACCCTCACCTGCATGTGCTGCGTGCAGTGACACCAGTCTTCTTAAACTCTCTGTACTGGAGTTATGCTGCAAGTCAAGCGCTTCCAAGCAGCAGCAGTCAGCCAGCTTTGTGGCAGTGGTATATAAGGCTTTACTAAATAGTCTGTAAAACTGTTTCTTTTGTAAGATTTCCAGCTAAAAAGCTTGAGGTTATGGGTTCATGGTGGTTTGCAAGAAATTCAGACCTTTGGCACAGCTCTGCAGTCCACAAAGTTCAGGGATTTCTGCTAGAAGTCCTACGTGTGCTAATGAGGCAAGTGATAGTCATTTACATTTTTATTACAGCTTAGCTCTTCAGGTGAAAAATTATTTAAAGCCTCTATTTCTGTTGTAAGATATGTTAAGTTTATCATTAGGGAAACAGTCTTTGCATAGCTTTGTTCAAAAATTGCTCCTGCAGGGAGCAGGACCACAGGGTTTGCCGAGTTAGGAGGAAGCACATGTGACAGGTATTTGACAGAAACTAAACATTGACCAAGCCAGTAGATTTAATTCTAAGTGCCTTCGGCAAAGAGGGAAACCTATTGATTGCTTATCTTACCTTGCTTTTCTGTTGTATTCTTAGAGCTAGTGTATAACATCACAGAGAGATGACATGCTTTCATGGGACAGTAGCACCATGGGCAGAATTTTACAGTTATYGCCTATAAATTGTTAACTTACTGGAACAAATCTGAATTTTAGGTCTAGATACAGGAGCTTTTTAGACCTGAAACTATAGTTAAGGGGCTGCAGTGAAGAAATCCAGTAGGTTAGATGCAGCAAGCATGATTTGCATTGGTGCCTCTTCCCCAGCATGCACTGCCTAATGTATCCAGAGCCAGGGCATTTCCCTTTGCAACTGCAGCAGGGGCTAAAAATCAGAGCATGTAAAGAACAAATGAATCAAAATACATCTTGCCACAAACAGGGGTTCTCACTGAACATGTTTGCTAAAAATGAGCATTTTCATAATGAAAACATCTGTTGGGGATACTGGAACAGAGGAGAATTGAGAACAAGGCTCAACATGTTAAAGGTTTGTTAATTTTGTTAAATAGTAATATTCATACATGCCTAGAGCAATTTTAGGAGCTGAAGGGCAAATTTTATTCTGACACCAGTAAGCAGCCCTATTAGCTACAAGTGCTGACCTCAMTGCCCAGAGGCAGCAGTGTCTAGCTGTCCTTTCCCCCACCCTGTTGTAATGCATTTCCCACTGCGTAGCCTGGAGAAGCACTAAGTGCTGTGTATTTGGGGGCTGGCAAGAGGAGAGCAGAGTGACAGGCAAACCTCCATACGTCTAGTGCCGGCTCTGTTTGCAGGCAGGAGATGCAGCTGGCCTTTCCCTGGTGGCTTGTGAAGTTTCCTCCTCCTCCCCCCTACCAGCATATTTTTGCACACAGACATATATATGCAAGGCTGCTTTATTTCTGCTGATGTGCTTCCTTGGGTGATTTTTCCCAAGAAAGAGATGGGAGGAGCCATTAACAAAAACACAGATGGCRAGAAGGCGGTGTACAGGAGGAGAGGCACTGAGCTGACTGGTTTCCGTTTGGGAAGGTGGCTCTGCACTGAAGCACCTTCGGTGACAGCCCTGAAGGGGTTTGAGCTGCCTGGTCTGTGCTACCTCATGCCCGGCTGCACAGGGAAAGGTTTAGGGAAGAGACGCAGCATGCAATGCCTTCACACAGGGTGAAGTGCAGTGTCTGGCTTCGCTAGCCCCAGGAAAATCCTAGTAAGGACAAAGCAGTTACACTTTTGAGATAGATACATTACCAGTTTAAGGTAAGTRCTAGTTGCACAAAAAGCAACAGGGTGCCTCATACCCTACGGCATCACATTGTGTCCCAGCGTGACAGCACGCTCCAGGTAAGCCCACAGCGTTTTCCCCAGCGCCGTCTCACTTAGCAGGCAATCTGAGTCGCTCCCTTTCCCTGCTTATTTCTTCTTTTGGGGCTCTCTGGCTCAGGATGCCAGTCTCTCAAGGGTGTTACTGTGCTATCGCCTTCCCCATCCTGTCCCTTCTCACTCTCAGTTACCGTCTCACTTACTGGGGGGGAACTCCCAGTGTGCCCAGTGCTAACTGGTTTTTCCCCTTGAGATCAACCAGAAAAGTGATGGGAAAAGAGCGGGACATCACTTTCCCTGAGGCAGTGTTCCTAAAAGCATTGCCTTCAATGGTCAGCCAATTTGTGAGGATCCTCTCTGGACCAAAAGCTGGTTGAAAACAGTGCTGTGCCCCTGACTTTGCTCCGGCTGTAGCCGTGGCACCAGGGCGCTGGGTTACCGTGTGGCTGGGCTTTGCAAGTAATCCAACCGCGTTGCTGTCACAGCACCCGAACCCGGCACTGCAAAAAGACAGAGGGACCCTCTGTGCTGCACAGGCAAATTAAACCAGGTCTTTTAAGCGTAGCTCTCAGTAAGTGCTCACATACTTTTAACAACATGCCACTTTTATGTCCTGCTCAGCCGTGCCCGTCCATGTGACATGAGCGCCGTGTAAAGCTAGTCATCCAATTTGCTTTTTTTAAACACCGCCCTTGGGCAGTGGATGGTCACAAGGAATGTGCGTCAGATGCTTTTCTCGGGACTAAAGCTAGCGAGGAGCGTTTCCCTGCTAGGGTTGGTTGGCCATAAGCTTAAACACGAGATCTTTTGGAAAAGTTACCTATAAAACCTGTCTGAGACAGGCTTGCCCGGCTTTTCTACAGCATGTTGTATGCGAGTACTTAGCAAGAGTCTCCTGCTTTCCCTTGGCCTATTGCACCACGTTCAGCTTTTTTGCAAGCTGAAGCCATGCCTTTACGGGGCAGTTGCTTGAGGTTTCTCACAAAAGCCACCATTCTCCTGCAGCATCATCTATAGTGATGACTTGAAATATATATTTATTTCTTGACACGTAAAAACCACTTACCTGGTACTGACGACAAAATACGTGGCCATCAGATGCTCTGCCAGGTGATATCCTTTGGATGAAACAGGAGAAGCTGGTAGCACTTTTTCCCTTCGGGTTTGTCCTAGTGCTGAAGGAAATGTTAGAGCCAAAATGCAAAAAGCCTGGCAAGACTCACAAGGTATTCACTTTTGCAAAGCAGCTTGTTTCACCAAAACAGTTCAAGGTGTTTTGCTGGGCCAGAATAAAATTGCAATTAAAAAAAAACAAAAAAAAAACCCAAACCACACACACCACAGATTCGGCAAGCTTAGAAAGGACACTATTTGCAAAAGGAAGGCCGTCGAAGGGGACTTTGAATGCCCCAGTGGCTTTTTGTGAGCTGTCTCTTTGCCTCAGAAAAAGGCGGGAAAAATGAGGCGCCATTTTAGAAAGGCAGGAAGAGCCAGGTGCCATTTTACCCTTCACACCTGTGAGGTAACTGCAGCTAACGAGGCACCACTGCCTGTGGAGAGCCCCAGGAGGGCTCCTCAGCCCACCGCCTGCCCAAAAGCAGTAAGTATATGCCATTTCATGCCTTTTTCACCCCGGGGAGAAGGCTGTCCAGCAGCTGAAGAGACAAACTGCCCCTGTTCGCTCAGCAGGACGGGCCCAGCACAGGGGGAAGCGCGCAGTGGGGGTTCTGGGGCTCAGCACCAGAAAGGGGATCACAGATACTGCAGCTTATGGTTTGAGGCTGACTTTCTGAATTATATGAGTTGCAGAAGCTTCTGCCAGCTTGTGAAGGGCAAGGCTGGGGGCAAGGGAGGGAGAGGTGGGCAGGCGCAGGAGGGACATGGCTGTCAGCACACTGAGTGCTGCTGCGCAGGTCACCTTTCCATTTTGCAYAGCAGAAGATGCCAGGTGCTTTCTTGCAAATCTGTTGCTGGAAAGAAATACTCTTGCACCCCTTTTGCTGGGAAACATGGGACTCATGGGAAGGGACCCATCTGTCTTCCTGTGCCCCACCAAAACCCAGATTGCCTGTCAGCTTCCCCAGTGCTTTCCCCCTGCACGCYGTGGACACTCACCCCATGCACAGTTTCTGGGCTCCACCATGTCCCACAACCATCCTTTGAGTTCACCCTGAATGCTGTCACACACATGCTGGTGTAGGTACAGAGTCACTTGGATGGCCTCTTTCTGTCATGTGAAGTTAATGTGCATTGCTGAGGGAGAGGTTATTTTGGAGAAGATGAAGCTGTTGGTCTTTCTTGCCCATCACAACTCTATCAGGTCCTGCAYGGGATTTTAATTCTTCAGTCACATCTACTGTTTTCAAATTCATCTCTTCTGCAGTTGGCATTTGTTCTCCTCTCTGTAGACTTGGGGCAATAAAAAACACCCTTTATTTGCGTTCATGTTGTAACATGAAGCCTCCCAAATGTTTTCCAGGGTCTTCCAGCTATGATATTACAGGGCAAGGAAGTGGTGCAGCTTTGATTCTGGGTGAATTGCCAGGGACAGGGGCTACAGTTGCAGAGGCAAACTGCTTGACAGGAATTTTTTTTTTCCCTTCCCCTCCTTCATGTCCAGGCTCAGACAACTAAAGGACAGATTAAGTTTTTGACAGCTGTTGGGGCATGTTGCTGGACTGAGGGACTGAATGTAGACTTGGCATGGGGGGGGACAGGGAGAACACCTTAAGCCATGCTAGCTGTGATGCTTTTCTGCACCTCCTCTAGAGTGAAGAAGGCTTAGGTTCCCCCCAAGGCTACTGGAAAGCMGAGTTCACCAAGTGTTTCCAGGAGGAGAGCATACTTAGCAAGGGCCAACCCTGCTTTTACATTCAGGGTGACCCTTTGCCTGCAGCAGGGCATAGCATTCTCCCTTTCCTGATCTCTCTAGCAGAAGTTAAGTCTTAGCATTGCTCTAGGAGCCAGTCACAGTACTCTGCCTTTACTCTGCCTGTTTACCAGTGTCACTTAAAGGAACAGGAGTATTTATAGCTCCGGGACATGAGAGAACAAAACTCCAGAGGCAGGTAGCRCTGGCAAAGGCATGCTTCCTTCCTACCCTTTCTCCTGTTGCTGCCTCCTTAGTGGTAGCTGCCAGTGTTGGAGAGCAGGACAAGCCTAATGAACTGCTGTGGAAAGGATAAGAAGGGGAGCAGCTCCCATGAAGGCAGTACTTGTGTCCTGAGCACAGTGGACAGGAACATTTGTGACTAACCTACCTGGAAATGAGGAATGCAGGCTTAACTAGGGCTTTGGGGGAAAGGGAGGAGAAGAAAAAAAAGAAAAAACTCACTGTTGTGAGTACTGACAAACACATACCTAGTCTGATGAGACCAGCCAATAACAGATGGCAGAGGGACAAGCTATAAGCTCCCCTGTCCCTCTGCAACACAAAGGCTTTGTACTTCTCTAGGAGCTTGAATGGTGTAGCATTTCATTTACCTTTAGCCAGGTATAAAAATATAGGGACCAAGCAGAGTTATTCAGAAGCCATCCTCTCCCATCTCCCCCCCACACACACACCCCCCAACAAGCAAGTAGCCTTCCATAAAGCTTAGGGCTGTTACTTGATAACAAAGTATAACCAGGACTTGTCTTACCCCCTGCTTGGATCCTGTAAATAACCCAGTACGCACAGGGCAGGAGTTAAAAGCCAGCATCAGCCACCAGCTCATAGCTGCAAGCTAGGCTAGATGTGTTTAGCAGTCCTGAGCTTCCAGGCGAAGAGGCAAGTGACCAGTTCCCTTGCGGAGAGAGCTCTCCCCCAGAGCAGCAGAGACAGGTTGGGCAATCCTCCCCACTGCAGGACAAACTGAGCCCGCAGTCACATCCCCCTCCACACACACAGGCACCTTATGAGCTCTCAGCCTAGCTTCTGGCCCCTACATCAAATGAGGTAACCCAGCAGCATGCCCTGACTCCTGGGATGCATGACCTGTGCTCTTTGCCCTAGTCTCAATCTGGGCAACTCCAGGCATCTGACCCTGTAAGGAAAGGTGGCCAGACTCCACACAGCTCCCTGCTCCCAACACCTGGCATCTGAGACACATTGCAGCATACAGCCACTGCTCACTCAGGCCAGCAGGGCTTGAATTACCTCCCTGGCATCCTGAAGAGGCTGTAGAAAGAGTAACAGTGGAAGGATATGAACAGGGCTGAGGAGACCCATCTTTCAGAACTGCTTGCAGAGCTCAGGCATGCAAAAAGGAGAAGTGTCACCAACAGAGATATGGACTAAGTAGTCATAAAGAAGCTGCAGACACTGAGCAGCACCTTCTCCAAGCCTTCATCCATTCCCAAGAATCCTGCCAGAGCAAGCAGCTCTCTGCTTTGCTCCCTACCTGCTTGGTGTTGCCCAGGGTTTCCTTGCCCTGGTTCCCCCCATGGGATGGGTTTACAGCAACCCTTTCCCCACCTCCCCAGTAGGTGCAGGGAGGGGGATGCACATATGAACTGTGGAGACTTTTGCTGAACTCCAACACTAAAGCAGACACCCCCCCCCCATGTTTCCCAGACACACATACTGCCCCTGAGAGACATACCTTGACAGCCTCATGCTCATTTGCGTAAAGCCATCACTACCATTAACTTTAAGAAAACGCACTCACTCCGGAGAGTAGATAGGGGGAGCCCTGTCTATTCCCAGTCACCATGCCCGGGCCTATAGGGCTCCTGGCAAAACACAGCCAGAACTCAAGCCCTTCTGGCAGAGCTGAACAACCACCTCTGTAACAGGGGTTACCAGAAAGAAGGGCTTGAGTAAAGCAGGTCCACCTCCAGGGCAGGTGCCCCATCACTCCCAGGCACTGTGCCAGTTCCAAGGTAACTGGTGCAGTACAGACCTAGACACTGTTACTGCCATGCAGCACTTCTTGTAGGCATGAGGGCAGCAGGCCTGTGGACTCTCCCTGAAAGGGCCATCAAATGGACGGAAGTGCTCTGCAGAGGAATATTCCCCTACCCCAGCAGCCGGCCCAGCTACTCAGCTGTTCAGAGGACTAGCAAATGCAGCCCTGGCCCCTAACAGCCCTGCTGCAAGAGATTAGCCAGGGGAGTCAAATTCCACCAGCTCAGCAGCATTTGGCCAAGGTGAGGCCTTACACCAGAGCAGTCCCTTGCCAGCTGAGCTGCACTGGGGCAGGAGTGCCACAGCTGTCAAGGCCCCAGCCCCACACCCCAGGAAGCCTGCCTGCAGCACTCCACCAAGGGTAAGATTTCATTACCTTTTGAGGTCCTCAAATGCTGCAGCAGTCCCAGTTCAATCTCTCATGGGTAGCCGTGGCTGGCAGGCAGCTTGGGAACAGCAGTAGCAGACACACCAAGGCATTGCATAAGCAGAGCAAAGAGGTGTAGGTAGAAGAGACCATTTGCTAGGCTTTTTTCTCTTCTCTGCYTAACTGCAGCTAGCTGTACTTGGTGCTTTCAGGATTTGATACCTCTACTTCCACTGTTAAATATAGCCCTCAGGATGCATCTGGAGCTTAACAGCCAAGTGCTAGGAAACTGCAATCTGAAGCAGAAGAGACAGCGTGGATGCTCTTACAAGACCATACTGAGGGCCCCCCCCCCCAGTCCCACTCCAGGATTCACCTTTCACTTCCTGTTTCTTCCCCTGGCAAGGGCAGTTAACCTGACTCACCTGCTCTTTGTCTGCTCCAGAAGTGCACTCATGCCAGCCTGCAAGAGAGCCACCTGCCACGCACATTCCCAGAGAGCAAAGCTGCTTGTGAGAGCCCAAGCCATGCCCTGCGCTGTGTCAGTCCCCCCAGAAAGGGGGGGGGGGTGGTGAGCAATGCCCCTTGGACAGAGGTGGCACAACACACTTCCTTAAGCCTCTCCACCACAGCTGAGTGGCTGGGACTAGTCCCAGAGTTAAGAGACCAAACAGCCAGGGACCACTTCCTGCAGGAAGCAGGGYCAAGAGAGCACCTACTGCTAAGGTAACTTGAGTCACAATAATTTGTGCTTTGCATGGCATGTGATCAACCCAAATTCAGTACCAGCTGCAGTTTAAATAGGGACATAGGGGGATCCTTCCCCCTTCCCACTGTAGCGCATGTGCACACACACACAGGAGCAAGCAGATTAGTGCAGGAAATAGCAGAGGGAGCAGCCATGGCCAGTTTGGGTTTATTTCATTGTGCAGGAGGAGACAGGAAGAAAACAAAACAAGCCACAGCAGTTAACTAAACTTGATGGCTTTGACTTGAAAGTCACCCTCCACAGCCAGGTATTCAATTTTCTCCATGCCCAGACGATTGGGGAACTGGAACTCTGTTTCAGCCACCTTCACCATAGCCTCTGCTGCATCGAAGGAGATGCACATCTGTAGAGAATGATGACAAGCAAGACCAACAYATCACCACTGACAAGCTCCCCACTCCCTCCAGGCTGGGCACAGGGTGAGGGCAGATGAGGTAGCCACAGGTGGTTAAGCCAGTGCCTGCCAGCTCCCTCTCCTCCCTACCCAGCAGAAGCACCAAGGAGAGGAAGCTGGTTTGCTCTGCCCAAGGGCAACCCCAAGCTTCTGCAGTGAAGGGATGAGACTGACCCAGCTGGAATCACAGGCCAGTGTTTTAGTTGCTCTTAATGTTGTRGCTTGCAAAGGAAGGCCAGAGTGGACAGCTTGTCACACCTGAGCTGCTGAGCACTGACTCAGGCAGAGCAGGGCTAGACCCTCTGTCAGCTCAGCTGCCAGACTCTTGCCCTGTTGCCCAGCTCTCTTCCCATGCCTGCCCCCTTCTCCATCTCAGAGATATGAGGCAGCATTAAAAGCTCCACCCTTGCAGCATCAGTGCTGCGGTCTGTGCCAGGACCTGCACACATCCCCAGGGCCTCACCTCAATCTTGTCACCATGCTGGAAGGGGAAGTCAGCCTTTCTGTCCTCCTCRCCCCATGTGCCATCTTCCTTGGCATTGCACACAACAGTGTTGACATCCCCCTTGCAGTCAAAGCGGGGGTTGAAATGCAGCATGAGGGTGCTGCTGTCCTTCCCTACGTTCACAGCAAACCTGGGGAGACAGCAAGAGCTGCAGCAAGGTAGCACAAAGGAGCCCCCCTGACACAGCAGCTCCAGCCACAGCTGCTCCGTGCAAAGAGGCTGAGCCCTGCAGGAGCTCAGTCACCCTCCAGGGGAGGCAAGAGCCCACGTGGTCCCTCCCAGTGCCACATCCAGCCATTCCCCTATCTCCCCACTCACCCTTTAGCATCTGACAGGATTTTCCCTTTGACCTTGATGCACTCTCCAGGCTGGACATCCAGCTGAGTGACCACCAGTCCCTGCAGGACCAAGCCATAGGAGTTAGCCCACCCACCCTGCTTGGATCAAGACAGGGCAGAAGCTAGGTCTGGCAGACCCAAGGACATTTGAAACTGAGAGCTACAGCAAGGGTTTTGAGCCATCCCAGCTGCCTCTAACCCYTCTGCCAGGGAATCGTGCCTCACAACCATCACCCCAGTGGTGGCACCCACCCTGGGTAGCAGTCCAAGCTGGGGAGGAGGTAGTTCAAGCAAGTATCACAAGGCCTGGGTGCAGGCACTCATTTAGCAGCTGCTATGAGGGACACTCTTGCAAGCAGGCTTGTACCTTGAAGTCAGCAGTGACAAGAGCCCTTAGCACAGAAGTAATTAAGCAACCTTCATTACACTTCATGCCCTTCCCCCTCCCTAAGGGGGGGGGGTCTCCAAGCAACAAGGGCCACAAAAAAAACACTTGGTGGCTTGACTTATAGCCACTGGCGCAGAGAGTAGCGCCAACAGAGCCCACTTCTAGCTGCAGGCCAGTAAAGCAAAATACAGACACCTCTAGGGAGGCTTGGGCCACAAATAAGAGGGCTTGTTCAGCTTGTTCCTTTTCTGAGAGTCACATTATTCTCTCCCTCAGCTGCATATCCCAAAAATGGCACTTAACATTACCAGAGTACCTCCACTAGAAGGAGGGTGCTCTTTGGCCAGATCAGACAGCACAACTCAGGCCCAGGCACATTGGTGCTGAGCTCCACATATTCATATGATGGGTAGGGCAGGGGGCTAAATCCAGATCAGTTACATCAAATAGTTGGGCTCATCCTCCTTTCCTGGCTTGGGGAAGCACATGCCCAGCAGCCATGGGCAGCTCTGGAGCACAGTGCTCCCCTAGGGCTGCCACCCTGCCCAAAGCAGGGCTCACCTGCATGTCTACTCCCTGCTCTGCCCACAGCTGAGACTGCTGAGGTCAGATTCCCCCAGTCACTAAACTGCTTATCACCATGGCACTAAGGGCACCTACTAATACTGCCTTCCAGCTCTTCTTAATTGTGCTGCTCAAGTACAACCTGACACACAGGCTCAATGCTGAGGGGGGCCCTTCAAGGCAAGGAGAGCTAGGAGGCCGGGGCAGATGGAGCCATCCTGGATTCCTTTGCTGTTGAGGGTTAGCCCAGACCTGTGCCTAAAAGGCATTTTTCCCAGAAGGAAAGTACAAAGTTTAAGGATAAACATATTCAGATATTGTAAACTACAAACAGTCCTAAACTTTTAGGGCATTAAAAGATGTAGTTATCCATTAAAACAGCCTCCCCCCTTAGGTAACATACACAAGAGAAAGGCAAGGGGAAGAAGAARAGTGGCTGATCAGCCCTAACCATTCCTCCCACAGCCACATACCAGCCCAGCATTTCCTCTCAGCTAATCCTTTTCTTCTTCTTCCTCTGGCACCAAGCCCAAAACCTACACGTACCAAACCCTAGTCCTGCTTGGCACACCAGCCCAGCTAGAAGAGGACACTCACTTGCGGCATGCTGTAGACACCAGCCCCTCCAGGCAGGACACCCCACAGCCCCTGCTCCGCAGCCCCTGCTCCGCAGCCCAGCGTGACTCAGCACTGGGCTCCGGCAGCTTAAATCACTTGGGCAGGACTATCACATGATTGGGGGGGGGGGAGGTGAAGAAGGGGATCAATTGCAGCTGTTTGGGGGCTGGAGCGTTCCCAGCCATTTAAAGTAGGCAGCAGGAGGGCTGGGTTAGATCTGTGTTGATATTGGGTTTTGCTGGCACAATGTGCATGATTTTTAAAGCTAGTGATTATTTGCTTCTGTGTGATCCTAGAAATCCTTGCTGTAAGCTCTCCTCGCTGCTGCTATGCAGCGTGTGCTGGCGCTTCTCCCAGGAGCCCAAGTGTGGCTCTGTGCCTGCAGTGAGGCGGCTGCTTTTTGTTAAGTGATCCCTGGCTAAAATCAGGGTCGGATTCCTCACGTTACCGCTGCAAAGTGACTGCCTCTGAGAATGCATATGTACTCGTCCTTCCAGCCCAGCCTCATGCCTGCAAGGGGACTGGACTGACAGCAGCCCTTGGGTATAAAGCATTACTGCTCGCATTTAAATAAAAAACCCCATTCAATGCCAGAATTTAAAAAGTGTCTAAAAGTTAAGGCTATTTGTGTGGGATAYTAGTACACATGAGAAATTAGGCTGCAGCTTTTGAAAAGTAGCGTGATCTTACTGGTTCGATTCCAGTTGCAAAAGACTCCAGCGGGAAAAGAGAAATGCTTTGTTAGCGGAGGAAGGGGCCGGGCAGGGCTGAGTGCAGCTGGCAAGAAAGGAGGCTGTTTTCCCAGCTAGTCCCTAGCGCCTGCTCTTCCCCTGTACTGTGTCTCTTGAAGCACTTAATGTCACTGCCCCAAGGGGCTCTGCAGAGCAGGGAGGGGAAGGTGGCAGCAGATGACATGCTACGCGGGTCTGTGGGAGGGGGCCAGCTGGCACTGCTCTTAGCTTTGGACTGGCCTTTGGAGGGTCCTTAGGCCTCCGTGCCTCAGTTTCCCCCATGCTTGAAGTGACAGTAGTGACATGCAACTTCACAGTCCCACTATGAGGTTAATAAAGGCTTTTTAAAACTTCACTGGGAGCTACTTTGTAAATGCAGCATGTTACTTGTTGGTTAAGCCATGGCTAGCCTGTGAGATAGATACCTGCTGATAACATTGAAACCGAGGATAGGAATTTATGGCTAGGTAGCAGAAGGAAACGTGCTACCGTGCAGTAGCCTGCTAAAACTTCAGCAGGCTCTGCTTGCTGCTGTACGAACAGTGTCCTGACTCCTGATACCATCCCTTGCCCCAAATATCCTGCGCACCCAATTCTGACATTCACGAGGCATTTCAGCATCACATGCAACTTTGGGTAAATCAAGCCTGAGCTGCRTTTGAACTGCAAAGTCACAAGTGTGATTGGAGTCCTGTGACTGGGGGTGTTTAAAACAGGGCCAAATGCTGACTGGAAGTACTGCAGGGCAAATCCTGCATGTGCTCTGGCCTCCAACTAACCCGCTGACCATCCTCTGCATATGCAAAAGGCATTCTGAAGCCAGAAGTTAACTGCAGGAGCAGACCTGGCGCTCATAGCAAATGCCACTGAGAACAGGTCCYTCCATGGACGGTTCGGAGAAAGCCCAAGAAATTCCACCTTAAGTTTGCCCCCGTCCCTCGCATGTTAGCTGGGATCATGTGTTGCAGATAGGCTTTAGGCGCCTGCTTTCTGTGCGCCTGAGTTACTGTGCAGTTGTTCCCCTTCTCACTGCCACGTGTGAGGGGTTGAGCAAATTCCATTTGGTTGGTTGGGTTTTTGTATTTGTTTTCCATTCAGCTCTATGAAACCCCTGGAAACCTCTCTTTTCAGTGCTGCCGTGTTTCCGGAGGCAGTGCCGCTGGCAAGGGGGGTTGTGGTGCCATGGACTTAACATACTGGCTGCTCTGATTCCCCTTCTGAAACGCGCATTTCTTGTGAGCTGCTTTTCTGGCCTGCTGTCTCCTCCTCGACCCTTTCCTTCAGACAGGGAGATATCTTTCTAATTGTACTTGGAGACTGTGCTGTTTGTTTTCCGTGAGTGCTCTGCCCTAACAGCCAAGCTGGGTTAGCAGAAAACCCTCTGGTCCTGCCCTGATTTAATGCTCCTGATCCTACACCCAGTGGAATTAGCAGTGATTAGTGTCAGACAAGAGTCCTGAGATGCCAAACTGCCCTCCTTTGCTCCCCACGGTGGAGAGCCAGAAGCAACATCTTCCCTTTCGCAGCCTCCAGTGGGAAAACAAGGGAGAAAATTCCCTGGTGGGTCTCCTTCCCTTCCAGCAGGCTCTTAGAGGGGAACGGGCTGCAAAGCAAGGCCACGCTGCCCTGCCCCATCCTGCCAAGGGTGACCCCAGATTCTCAGTGCCATGTGAGGGAGAGGACACCTCACACTGCCTGCAGGGAAAGAACTGAGCCCTGACACACTCAGCTTCCCGGGACAGGGGCTTTGCTCCTGGGACAAAACGTGCAAGCCCACAGCAAGCAGGCAGGCAGAGGATTAGGGTCCCCGCTTGAGGCCAGGAGGGGAATGGAGGGAGCTGCTGCTCCATACAAGCTGCTCCTGTGCCCCAGGGCTGGCAGGTGCTGCTCCAAGAGGAAAGCCCGGGCAGAAGCCAAGTTGTAGAGGACATCCAGAATTAGCTGCATCTGTAGCATGGGCTCCCAACACACACAGGCACCGAGAGAGCGGAGCTGGGGTGCACATACTGTGTACGTTCCCAGTTCCAGGAGTTATTGCTCACAGACGTGCTTTCAGGRAGAGTGTTGCACCTGCCGGGCAACTCTGGCAGGAACTGGGAGAGAGGAGTCATCCCCTGCTTCTCCAGGGGGTGATGCCCAAGGGAATTAAGGGTGCCCTCCCAACTGGCCCTGCAGGCTTGCTCCTGGGGACAGGAGGCACTGCCCAGCATCAGGTCCCTGGCCTGAGCTCTTAGTACATCTCTTGATTTGTACAGGCTAAAGGCAGGCCATTGACTGCTCTGATTTTCTTCTAACAGTCTGTAGAAATGCCTTGAATTAGGTTTTGAAAAGGTAAATGCCAGAAGAATGTAGCTTGATTATTACTCTTTTTTAATTTCCTGTGAGAGAAAATCTATCCCAGCCCTTGGTGAGCTGTATCCCTGGCTAATGACTCCTGTCATTAGAAATGGCTTACTCCTGGTTTTGGAAGGACTGAGCATACGCCTCCACTACAGGCAAGCTCTAGGGTGATGGTGTCCAGGTGACATGGGGTCCAGGTGACTGCTGATAGTGCCTTAAGGGTGCTGCAGCTCTTCAGTGTCTGTGCTTGGCTTTGTCTTGCACTGAACCTGCGTGCCCTGATATTTATTGATGCTTCATACCCTAAATTATTCATTTCTGTAGCTGAGAAAAAGGCTCCACTTCTTGCTAAAAGCGCTGATAGCAGCTTTCTCCTTTGGCTGTCACTTCACATCTTTTCATTCATGACTTGCAGGCTGCCTCCTTTCACAGATGGTGCATAAAGGGATGGCAGCCCCCTCAGTGCTCCTCTGAACCAGAGCTGTGAAGGAAGCTCTGCTTCTCCCAGGGCACACTGGACGCTGAGAAAAAGCAGTCATGCTCCCTGGCAGGGCCCAYGGAGCGGACGCAGGGAAAGCCTGTGGGAGGAGAGCTGGCCTCTCTCCTAGCAGTCCTATGCACTTGCGTCCCTGGGAGGGCACCACTGCTACAACCACAGTAGCTCACTCATGAGGTGGCACCCACGCAGCACCATGCCGTTGCTCTGGTGGAAACATGCTTGCACCAGGGTGGCCTGTGCTGGCCAGGGCAGGGGAAAAAACTGCTTTGGTACATTTCCACCAGCGCAGCCACATCGTGCCCAAGGACTATACTGGTGTGACAATGATTACAGAGAGAAAAAGAGCCTTCACTTTTCCAGTGTGAGCAAAGCCKTAAGTTTCTCTGTGTCCCAGTTCCCCATTTGTCCGGTCAAGACAGGACCTGTTTCTTACACTTTCTTTAAGGAAGATTTGTGCTTTCGGAGTATCTGTGTGGATGGGATCCTGGTCTCCATTATAGCCCTTGGTTGCTCTTGCAACCTAAATATTTGTACTAGAATGGAAACTTTAATTGCATAGCTGTTATCCACCTTCTAAGGTTATCTGGGCACTTTCTCTTAAGTAATTCTGTGCAACTGCTGTTGGCTGTGCCACTGGCTCTTCCCATGGCATGTTAGCTTGTGCTCAGGTTCTCCCTCAGGAAAGCTTTGTGGCTTTTTGGTTGTTGTGTAGTTTTAAGTCCCTGATGAGGAACTTTGTTGCCCATGTGCTCTCTGGACCCTTCTGTGCTGAAGGTCTCTTGCATGGCTGGTTGTGATGGTGCTRTCAGTGCCGTGGTAACTTCCAATTGTATGTTATCCATGGTGGAAACTTAGGGGTGGCTCTGGAGACCCCAGAGGAAACAGARCCAGAGCCCCAAGAAAAAGCCCTTTACCTACTCTTTAAAGACAAATGATGACTCAAGAACCACACTCCCATTTGGCAGGAGGCCAAGAGGCCCTCCCAAAGCCTGTGGGCATCCAGCATATCAAAGCACTGCTTCAGAGTTTTGTGCCAGGAGAAGGGGCCAAAAGCCCAGGTCACTCTGCAGATGCCAGCTGGGTTGCATGGTCACATGTCAGTGCAGCATTTTTATCCCAGAAGGTTTCCCAATTACAGCTGCCCCCTGTATTATAAGGAAGGTGCCTCTATTCTAGGTTTATAATTCACTTACTTGATAATTAAGCACTTCTTGCACTATCACACCAAGTGATGAAAGGAGTTTGCTGTTCCCTTCAGTGAAATTTAAATTATGTCTCATCTTTTTTTCCTCCCTCATTAACATTGACCCAAGCTGACAATCCCTGTGCTCCTCTCCTCTCTGTGGATTGGATTGAACTGGAGCAAATGGATAGCAGCCCAGCAGAACTGGGGCTTCATTATTATTTTGGTTTCATTTCACTTTAGCACCTCTCCACATACCTTGTAAATTTGCAGGTGGCAAACACCTCCTCAGAGTTTATTTTTGCATCTCCAAAGAGCTGTTGGCATTTGTTCCTTGCTTGAAGTCCCTGTTCTTCTGAACAGAATTCACAGTCCAGGTGCATCCTTTCCTCTTCTTTGCAGTGTACCAGGCAGCAGGAAAACAACCCCCCCTCCAAAGCATGCCTTGTCACAGTGCTTACAGGGAAGCAGTGAGGAAACCGTGTGCCACCCCATTGCTGGTAACACTGCCAGGCTGCACCTCCACCTGCCTAGGCCACCCCTTTCTCCATTTCCTACCCCATGGTAATCTGAGACCCAGGCCATCTGGAATGGACCTGCCTTTGGTCCCCTGCAACATGGTGCCCTGCACACTGGGGTCTTACTCTGGAGCTGGAGGCTGTAGCTGCTACTACGCTATAAAATAGCAGAGACTGCCCAGGGACTTGCAGGSGAGGCAGATAACCCTTTCCCTATCCTTAACTAGCTGCATAAGTTATACAAGCCTTGATGTTGTTTAAGGCATCCAGGACATGGGAAGAGCTGGAAAGTAATGACTGCATGTGCATTGCCCTCCAAGGTACCTGGGCAGCAGAGCTTGTTAGCTGGGTCTGGACCCTGCAAGTGGAATAAGAGGAGGAAGGTTGCAAATAACTTGCTCTGTTTGGTAAAAATAAAAGTAGGGGTGTCTTATGGAGAGGAAGCATTGCTGGAGCATGCCTTATAGTAGCTCTTTTCTTGCACTATGGTGACTGTGTACAGGTTGGGGTCTAACCTTTGTTTGAACTATTTACAAGTCGCTTCGGTCACTGAGTGCCAGCTGTAAAGCTAAAGCTCCTGGGTTTTGCCAGGAAACCTGGGATGCTTTCTGAAAAGCAGAAAGATGCTTTTCAGAAAGAGAGCTAGACTTGCCAAATTCCCACCCCAAGGACAGGATCTGTCTTGTGACAGCAGACACRGCAGGAAGCGTTACTTCCTCTCTTACTGTCTGTGGCATAGGTGCGGTTTCAGCAGGGCTGGATGACAGTCACAGCCCCCCTAGYTGATATTGCAGGGTTAGCTCAGGTTGGAAATCCATTCCTTAGTCCTGCTGAAGTCAGCAGAAGGGAACGCAAGAGCTGGATGTCCCTGGAGCAGGTCTGGCAGCTGCTCTGCTGGCAAAACCCACCAAGGGGCCTGCAAATGCAACCCCCCCCTCTGGGAAGAGAGGGCCTTTCCCAAGCCACTTGCCTGGTAGAGCAGTGACCCGTGGTAGAGGCTGGCATCTCTCACCTGCCCTCTCACACAGCAGCGAGGCATGCTGTGCTCAGAGCTGAAGAGCCATCTGCTCTGCAGTGGCATTGCCAGGGCTGCTCATCCTCAAGTCTCCACGAGAGCTGCAGGGAAACTCAGACAAAGCACAGCCCGGATTACTGATAAGAGCAGCAGTAGGAAAGTCACCCTTTTGGCATCCTCCATTTATCAGGCCTGCACARCAGGCACAGGCTATATCTTTGTTTTCCCTCTGCAGCTGACAAAAGGGGCTGTTTGTTGGTCCTTGCACAGACTTTCTCCTTACTARTTTTTTTAAGGCTTGATTTCCCCTCTATCACACTAGGTAGCTATGCTAATTCTGTAAAATCCAAAAGGCAGGAGTCTCCCCTGTGCTGAAGATAGTCGGATACAGTTTCCTGGTTTGGGGCTTTGCTCCTGTTCCATACAGGCCAATGGGGGGGATTCACACTGACTTTGAATAGAGTGGGACCAAGCCTGCTGCACCAGCCCAGTGCTCACAAAAGCACTTCAGCATCCTTAAGACAGACTGATTTAGTAGAGCTCTCCTCCAGCTTGGCAAGTAGCACACATGATGCTGGGGTGGTTTAGAAACCCAGGCCATCTGGAGTTCTTCCTCCCAAAAGCAGTTGTGTGCCAGGGTTGGTCTCCTTTGAACCACCCACACAGTGAGAAGGGATTGTATTATATCTGGCTCAGATTTTTCAAGTTCAATTCTCAAAGGAAAATCATCAATAAGTATTTGGAAAATGCYTTGGAAAGAGGAAGCTGATTAAAAATGTAGCAACAAACTCTGAAGAACTCTGACATGATCCTTTCTGAGCTCAGAGATGGCAAGGTCTTCCAAATGATGGTACTTTGGGTGAAGTTTCTTCCCCTTCCTGCTTTCTTCTACCTACATGTTTTTTCAATCAGATTTAAGGTTTACCTGAAACAGACTTGGGTCACAAGAGCTCTCTTAAAAAGCTGATTTTCTCTAGCTACTGAAACGCAACAGACAATGAAGATGCACCCAGGTTTTTCAAAGCCAATGTTACTGGATTCCTTCAATGCAATGGTTTCATCAGCCAATCGTGAAATCAAGCTAACACAAGGAAACATAAGAGGAGCTTTAGAAAAGCCTATTGACATCATAAAACATAACAGCTAATGCCCTTATGTAAGGGCCTGCGATGTGGGAGCACCAGCCCCCTGGGGCCACTTAACAGCTCTGACAGAGGGCTGCCAAGGGTTGCTGTCATGCAAGGCATTGCCACAAGAAACAAGACATTTAAACAGCTGCTGGAAAGGATTTGGGGATTCTGGCAAAAAGCCATGACATTCAGGAGGTCATAAAWAAGCTGACAGGGAGTTTTGCTTGGAGGCCACCTGAAAGCCTTGATTAAAACCAGCCTCACCAAAGCACGGTGGCTGGCAGAGCCACCCCCACTGATGCACAGAGTGACTCACATAGGGGTTTCCAGCAGTGACATATGGCCATATTACCCAGGCACCTCCACCAGCCACCCTCCCCCAGGAGCCGCTCCAGCCATTCATTCGGGGTCAGAAGCAGCAGCGCCAGAGCCAGTAGGTGGAAGATGAGACTGAGGGCGATGCTCTCCTGCACAGGCAGGGAACGCCAACCAGCAGCGAGGATGCGCCCAGGCAGCATTAGAGAGCGTGTCACAGGCCCGGGTGCTCCTTGGCCAGCAGGCATCTCCCATGGAACAAGAGCAGCCAGACCAGATGCTTCAGCTGCTGTGGGGATACAAGCATTTCTGCACAATTGCTGCCAGCCCCTCACTGATGCCAACAGGCTGCTTGTCTCCGAGCGGCCTGCTCCCAGCAGGGTGAGCACCAGCAYATCAGTGCCAGAGGAGTTGCAGTGGGACCTAGGGAGCATGTGGGAAAGTGAACAAAAATACTATCTAATGACAGCACATCAACCTGCTCTGCAGGGGAGTGACAGCCAGGGCAGCAGGAGGGGCTGCACATATTTCTTGCAGAAAACCTCTTTGGTGCTTGGAGGCCAGGACGCTCATTGCAATGCTAGACTTGAACCCTGGGCTGAGGCACCGCCACAGTGACAGAGGCCCAGATGGCTGCAACAGCACAGGCTCAGAAGATGTTGGCTATGTATTTGGGGGGCTGCAAGGCAGTGCTGCTATTGGTGTGCAGCTTRTTCAGTTCTGTCCTCCATGTTTCTCACCCATCTGATTGCAACATCTGAAATACCTGTGTGAGCAGCCCCTCCTCACAGGGAGCCCTGAGCTGGGCAATCATTAACCAAGACAGCATATTTCAGCCCRCTCCACACCACTGCTGTTCGCTCAGCCCACCAAGCCTGACTGCACTTGCTCAGTGCCCTGGTGCAGGACAGAGCACGCAGTTTGCTAAGAACCAGGCTGAGGCAGGGCTACCTGCCTTACAACTCTGAACAACGGGTTTCATACATGCTGCTAAAACAGTTTTAGCTCCTCCTCAAGTTTTAGACAGCTGAGACTACCGCTTTAGCTCCAGCAATGGCAAACCTGTGGTCTTGACAGCTACTGGCATTTTAAGGATTACCCTGAAGCAGGCTGGCTTTAGAGGCCATTACAACTAGTAAGAAACAGGGAGAGTTTGGCCTTTTGTTGAAAATATTCCAGGTAGGTGCTGGACCTTTTTATGCAAAGGCAGAGTTGACTCAGACTTTAAATCAGTATCAAATGCAGCTGGATTATTTGGCTGTTTTCCATTATTGATAACAGACCATTTCTCAGAGGGCTGGAAGGTGATAGCTCAGCTGACAGCTGAAGAGGAATGTCTGCTAGAAATACACACGTATATCCCACACACTCAGTGACCTTGAGGAATACAGCTGGAAACATCAGTAGAATAAGTTCTGCTTGGAAGCTGAAAGGCATCGTTGCAGAGCGCTGTGGGCCGATGAGGAACCCTGCTTCCTAAATCCCCCGAGGGCTCTGGTGCATTTCCCTTCAACCTCTTGGGTGGGCCCGTAGAAAGGTTCTGGCCAGCGAAATGCAGCAGTGGTGCCCTGAGCACAGTAGGATGTCAGGAAGGAGGGCAGGCAGGATTTCTCACACCGGCAGGAAGCAGGAAATTGAGAGAGCATGAGTCATGCCGAGAGCCTCAGCCATGACTCATGACAAGTTGCGGCATGCCCCCAAGTGCCATCTGAGAGTGCAAATGCAACCAGCTACCTTAATGCAGCCGCCACCGTGTTAGTCAGCAGAAGGCAGAAGACTCCACTGAAGCATACTCTGAGGTGCTGCCCTCGCATGGTACGCGACAGCTTGCAGTGCAGCGTGCTCAGCATCAGAGAGGAAAGCCAGCCAGCTGTTTGACAGGCGCTGAGCACACGTTATCCCACAGCAGCTTTGGAAACCTCAGCCCCATGTCAGACAAGCTGCCCACCTGCAAAATCTGCAAGATGCCAGAACCTGTGGGAAGCACCACTCTAACCGCCTTTCCCTTCTGCCACAAGCAGGAGGAACAGGACTTGAGCAGATGTCACCTCCACATGCATGGGTGTTTTTTCCCCCAAGTACCAACCCCCTGGTGTCAGAAAGGGCCTGACCAAGCCCACCAGCACAAGGAACAGCTACGCTCTGCCTGCGCAAGGCCTATTTGCCAGCCTCCTTGCCTAGGCAAGGCCACTCCATACCAGTGGGGGTCTGGAGCAGTTTCTTTGAAGAGTAGCAGCTTCCACAAAGTGCCTGGCACTGCACAAGCCTCAGAGGAGAGAGTGCCCCTAGGGAAGAAACAGCGCAGCACTATGAACCCCAGTGCCTGCGCTGGCAGAGATCCCACTGGATTTTGCAGCCAGCGCCGAAGTCTGCAACTGGCTCCACTCTGTTAGTCACCACCAAGGCAGAGGCCAGGCACTCTGACACCTTGCCAAGGGCGTCGCTTTGTGCAAGTGGGCTGCAGTACCTGTCAGGTCACTCACTGCCCAGCAGGGCTGGAATAGGTCCAGTTCCCATCTCCAGACACATCCCTCTCCTCAATGAAAGATCCCTGGCGTGTGCTTGTCTCAGTCTCAGACAGCAGGAGCAGGTTGTTGCATCAGCAGAGGTGCTGCAGGCACCACTGACTGCTGCCCATCTGCAGCACAGCATCCTGCAGCATCCAAAAAGCTGCCCAACATGAAATCGATATGCAAGTGCCATCAGGAAGAGCTACCTTGGGCTTCACGTGAGGCAGCAGCAAGAAACCAAGCAGAGGGGAGAGCTGCAAGTTCTTTGCTCTACCCATCTAGTCAGTATGTATAGAGCAGAAATACAAAAAAGCAGAGAACTCCTGAACAGAAAGACCTRCACTTCCCTTGAGCATGCCGTGCAGCAAGTGACTAAACCAGTCCTGTGGTTTATGCAGACAAAACTGTGCAACTTCCCTTGGCTACGTCCGTCTGCCTGTCTTAGTCCGGAGGCAATACTGTCAGGTTTACTGACCCCTGCTGGATGGCAGTTATTAAAGCTCTTGGCCTAGGAGCTGCCGTGCAGCCTGCCCCAAGGAAAGCACTGCGTTATTTTTGTATCACTCGAGCCACATCTCCTCAGGGAGCTATAACTTTGCATGGTGCCACATGGTTGCTCATCTTTTTCTGAGAGTACGTTTTGACATATATACACTATGTGTTGTGAAACTGGATGTTGTTCATCCCCCTCTCCCCGGAAAGGACTCTGTGTAGGGATTTGTCGGTTGTCAGCCTCTCCTGCTTGCTGTGAAGTAACATCTCTTGCCCAAAACTTTCCTTGTCCTTGCCAGTGGACTATAATGACGTAAGCAGCAGGGCTCAGATGGAGGGAGCAAACACAAGATAACAGGCTTGTGGCATATGAACCTCCAGCAAAAATATGCTAAAACAAGATTCAGACTTCACCTGCTTTGTCACTAATGCTATGACTCACAAGCAGAGCTGGGAATTCAGCTGACAATCTATCTTAAAGCAAGAGGTTGTCTAGGAAGKGAAGGAGTAGGACTAATTTCTAATGCAGTTGAGCTGTTTTATGCGTGTTTGCTCATAAGAAAACCTTTCCCCTTTCAGTGTTTGTGGGGGGTGGCATTTTAATTGCTCTTCAGCAATACTCAGCAGGTACCAAGTGCAGGTCTCCTTGCCTTCGGGGTGACATGGTGCTGCTCCGCATGAGCGCAGACGCCCAGGAGAGGGAAGGTGCCTCCTTCACCTCTGAGGGCAGGACATAATGCTGGCTAGGGGGCCAAGTCAGGGCCACAGCATGGGGTCAGCACAGGGATCAGCCCTCATCCACACAAGCCCTTTCCCTGCCAGTCCCCTCAGCCAGCTTGTAAAGGGGGACTGCAGCCCAGCTGCAGCCTCTCCCCACCCCAAAGCGGGCAACAGCCGCCAACTTGAGCAAACGCCACAGGGCAGAGTAGACAAGGGCAGAGATGCCCCACTGACATAGGCCTTGCTAATGCTGCATGCYGCCAGATCTGGGGCTGGATGGAAGTGAGCAACACCTCCTATCACCATGGCAGGGCCCTCAAAGAGGCTCTTAAGAAACAAGATCTCCTGAGATGTCCTGGCTGAYGAGCAGGCTTAATCTTATATTACCTTGTATTAACAACTCATCATAGTTACTAGCCCCAACTTAGGGAGCTCATTCATCACTAGCTGAGGAAAGCACTCTTCCACAGGAGCATTTCATGGGGAGGAAGAAGGCAAGGCTCAGCCCTGCTACCTGACCTTGTTTAAGCTACAGCAGCACGGGGAGCTGGGGATTCGCTTGCTGGCTCTGGCACTGAACAGGTACCTTCACCATCTCATATGTGGGCAGTTACAGAAGAGCACAGCCTGCCCACAGGGAGCAGGGGACATCCCAAACTTGAATGACCCCAGGAGGGCTGGGGGAAAAGCATGGTCCAGCTGCATAGCCCCTGGAGATGCTGCACTGACACTGAAGCATTGCAGAGCCTGGCACACCCTGGGAGGGCCACAACTTCAGGGTGCTCCGAGGCCTGCAGGCCCTCAGGGGATTTGCAGAATTGCCTCTGGTATTTGCAGAAGTTGCACTGGAAAACTGTAGTTATGTGATTAAGTCAGAGCCTGACTTGACAGTCAGGATGGGAGCCTCCAACTTGGGGAAGACATTTCAGCTCTCTACAATATTATTCTTGCCTTGTAGGGTCCTAACCAAGGTCTCAGCCCCCCGGCAGCTTTTCCTAGTGCTCTCAGGAGGGAGGGCATTGCCAGACCTGCCTTGGCTGCCCAGCCTATGTACAGCCACATGGATGCCTGTGTGGGCTCAGCCAGAGGCACTGGCATAGCCAGGCAGGGGTTGCCAAGCAAGCCAGCGACTAACAGGCAGGCTTTTCCTTGGGGGAAGGCACAGGGAGACTCAAGCTGCAAAAGGGGAAGCCAGCGATGGCCCTGGGGAATGAGCAAGGGAAAGAGGGTATGTGACACGAATGCACCTTCAACCTAGTGCTGAAAAAGGCCTCTGTGCAAAATGCACCATCCAGCCCAAAGCTGAGAACTGGCCAAGTCACTCAAGGAGCATGCAGGCCTCCGTGGGGAAAGGCCAATTCCAATATGAGCTGCTCCTTGCCCATCCTTCCACCTGCTGCTGACAGCCCCTGCCCTGAAGCACCTGCCTGTGTGGCTGCCCCTGAGCTCTGCCTGGCCTCCACTGAAGCCCTAGAGGCTGCAAGCAAGCAGTGACATTTGCTTGTCCCTTGGGCTCATTCAGGTGCATTTTGCTCTGAGGGTCTGCTCTGCACAGGCTTGCAGAAGGCCTGACTCCGAGGACAAATCCTGCCCTCATCCTTCTCAGGTCACCATTTCGCTTTCAGGCCCAGGAGAAGGGACATGCCAGAGGAGTAAGTACTGTGTTCCTAGTGGCCAAGGGCAGGGTGCCAAAACTCCCAAGGCTGCAGGATCAGCCCTTGGGACCAAGGCTGGAGCGCCATACACCCATTTACCTCTGATAAGAGAGCAGCCCAAATCCTTGCGCTGCCAATACCATCGCAATGCAGTGCGAGAAACACCAGGCAGATAAGGAGGGCAAGGTGCTTGTTAGTGGAGGGAGTGCAGCTCTGTCTGGGTGGCAATAACACACTCCCTGTTAAAGCCTGAGAAATATTTCCTGTCCTTCCTGTAAACGAGGCTCAAGACCTTCCCATTTCCCCTAAACAACTCTTTCTGTTTACCCATTGGCATGAAACTGCTGTGCGGACTTTGGACAACCTGTGATAACATCTCTGTGCTTGGCTGTGCAAAGCTATTTGTCCCCTGCTGGGTTATTATGGGATTCCCAGCCCGAGACACATGCTTCTGCAAATCCATCTACTTCTCTCCTTTAATGAAATACTCTGGGCCACATGAAAGACCATAAAATTCATTGCTTATTATCAGGTTCATCAGTTTATTCCTCAGGGCTACAGCTGTGCAGCCCCAGGGAAACCAAAAGGAAAACTTTCACCAATAACCRACTTGCCAAAGGCCCGGCTGTGAATGACAGCTACAGTGACACACCTTGAAGGATTTTGGTCACCATTTCCCATGGCAGCATTACAAATACAAAGTGTCCCCACAGAAGAGGATGTTTATGGGTGGAATAATTTGGGATGGGGTCTTGATTGCTTGAGGTCCCTGACCATACTCAGTGCATCTGCCTAGGAAACACCATCACGTAAAGGCAAGAGGACAGGAAATCTTCATCAGACCTCTCTGCACCCAGGGATTGTGTGTTTCCATTTGATGCTGTCCCAGTTAAAAAAAGCACTAATAAGCAGGCAAGAGGTGTRTTTAAGGATTATAGCTTTTCTTGTTTTGCTCGCTTTTGGATTGTGTGGGCAGGCAGTACCATAGGGCACTCCTGAGCCTTAAGGAACATTTAGCATTAAAACATGTTGACCCTGCCCAGATCCTGTGTAGGTATAAAGTGCTGTGTCCTTGGGCTTATTTAAACCATGCAGAAGCAGGTGTGTTGCACTAGATCAGCTTAATTGCTCCCCCAAAGGGAGTACAAGAGGGGTATTCACTCAGGGTCACCCCTCTTTGCTCACAGCCGTGCTATTGCACTCACAGTTGCCAGAGTGGGTTAGGTGGTTCCCACCATGGTGCCCTGGCACCAGACCTCATGTCCATAGCACTTTGCACACTGAGCCAACTAGAAAGCTACATAAGGCAGTGGTACTTCTACTAAAACTAGCTGAAAGAGTGTCTTGGGTAGCTCAAGGAGCTGCATTTTTTTCCCCTCTATTTTCTAAGGAAAGCTGTTGTTTTCCTCTTACTTCCTGTTCTGCTTAGCATTTCTGCTTTTTTTYCCCCTTCTGTAATAGGTCACACTTTCCTCTCCTTTTCACAACTGTTTCCCTGTAACAGGTAACATTTTTCTCCTACTAACACTCTCTTGTCTCCATGCAAACACACCTATAACTTATTTTTAAGCTCTTCCTGGAAAGTAAAAGTACAAAACATTTCAAAGCTAACATACTGGTATATTATTATGGTTTTCCAACTATAAAACACTACCTGCAAAGTTGCTTTCCCCCCCCCCCCAAACTTCTTCTTCTTTTTACTTACCAACCTGACCTGTTGCTTTCCAGATGAAGTATAACAAGACCCCAGGCACAGGGGGGGGGCAGGGACACTACAGTTAATAAGCGCAGAGCTGCCTCAGCCTCCTTTTAAGCAGGTTACACCCAGTGCTGAGGAAATATAAGGGGATAGATGCCCCTGTTTTCTTCAGGTGTTAAGGGTATACCTTTGAGGATRTGCAAATGAAGAAGTATGTTTTTAGGGATTCTCAGAAGTTGTTGAGGGGTGACTGCTGTTATGTAAATAAGTATTTGGTAGCTTTGAAACTGTTAAGCTAGTTCTTTTTAGTACTCTGAAGAAAGCTATATTTGATAGCTTGTTTTAAAGTGTTGTTTTTGAAACCCTTGCTAGAATGGTCTAAGTTGTTCTCTCAAAGTTTTTTTTTTCTGGTGATTGTAAAGTAAGCTTACTTGCCTGCCTGCTTAAATGGTTCATGCTGGGTGTGAGGGACACCACTTCAGCCAAATGGAGAGTTCAACTTCCATTGCCTTACTGTGTGACTCYGTCTCCAGAGACAGTAATTCTTTTCCAGAAAGGCTAGTAACTGTGATTTTAATGAAGAAATTCAGGCTGGAGAGAACTGCCTAGTTAATTGTGTGGTTTTCTTCCTGCAAAACCCACCCTGCTAAACTGCCACTTGGTTCTACTTGTAACATGCATAGTCAGCAGAAATTCTACTTTCTACAAGATTTAGTAGTTATCAGGGCTGTGTCTCATTGCTTGTTTGAAGTCTGCAAGAAATTTCTCTTGCTCTGCAGTTATGTATAAATAATTTAAACCAAGTGACATTTGTCGCAGTAGAACAAAGTGAATTTTGTGTGATGTAGCTTCTTGGATGGGTTTATTTTTAATTGCACAAGTTCCCTTTCTTACTGCTTCAGTAAGGTGCTGCAGTGTAAAGGATCTCCTGGCCATTAGCTTAAATTAACAATCTTTTCCTGTATTTCTCATCTGATTTGCTGAGGAACATTTTTAATTGCATTAAAACTTTCTGTGATATTTGGGCTGGGCTCCCACAGTTGCTCTAGCATTCAGTCTTTGTCCTGAGGCTGGTGAAAATTCAACTGAAGCCCAACACTATGTTACCAGCTTGCAGCTGTTTGATTGGGAAACTTAGCGTGCGCTTTGTGTTTATAGATGGGAAGCTGCTTTCTGGGATGGAAAGCATTCATTTGCTGGCAGGGAGGAGGCTTATCTCTTCAAAGAACAGCTCTGCCGTAAAATGTGACTCAAATTGACACACTCCTGCGCAGTGCTGAGTTTACCCATTCAGCAAAAATGGTTGCTAGTTTAAGTGCTAGTCTTGCAGACTYYGGGGGTTTAGGAAATCGGTTTACCRGGCTAAAATGACAAAGACTCTGAGGAAAGGACAGTTTATGACGAACAAAGACTTGGTGAATAACTGAGCAATCGCAGCTGACTGTGCCAGCTCACCTGTGCAACTTCTCTGTTGTTAGTAGAGGCTACAGGAGTCTCATCAGAGCCACAATTTGGTTACRTAATTGGGACCTTAACAAAAGCCATGTGAATCAGATCAACATCCAGTTCTGTTTCTGCTGTGCCATCTGCTCTTTGCAATTTAATGAGGGGTTACAGCTGCATGTGCCCAAGGAGTAGGCAGACACTGAGAAGTGGGGTACTGTGTTTGCAGGATTACCTTTACCATAACTTTTTAAGCCCCAGAGTTCATGGGCTGGACATTATGTGGCGGCCAAAGGCTGCTGAGTGAATATCCACCCCTTACACAAAGGACGTGGCTGCCAGGGTTGGAGGCTGATTAGAGATAAGCACTGGAGAGCAGMAGGGTGGACTTCATCACCTGGCAGCCGTAAAGTGGGAGGTGTTTCAAATGCGATGTGACGAGAGGGCATTAATCCACAGCATGTTCCGTATTTCAGGGTGGTGCAAAATCAGATGCCTGGATTGGGCGTGAGGCAAGGAGACACATCCACTTCTAATGAGGAAGCAGCAGCATGCACAGCACAGAAAAAGGGGCCAGGCAGGCTGATGAGTAAGTAGYAGAGGAGGTCAGGAGCAGTTTGAAACAGAGACACTCAAGCTCCATGTGTGTGTGTCTGTGTGTGCATGTGTCCATGGGTGGGTTAGTACTGGGAGACTGGAACAAGGATTCCTGCATCTCCTTGCCTGAGTGATGCATCAAGGCTGCAGCCTCCACTCACAGCTGATGAAAGGCCTAGGCCTGCCCTCCATGGTGGGCTAGTGATGGATTTCAGCCTTTCTGCTGCCTCTTTCACCAGCAGAAAACCTGAAGGCTGAGACTTTTTATAGGTAAAAAGAATGGTTATGCCCASAAGCGATGACTGAATGCTTTCAAAAGCAGTGCTGTGTAGGAGCTGTTCAGTATTACCAATATTAGCAGTCCAAGAACTCATAAGTAATCCCAAGATAGGATACCAGAAGGAATGCACCATGGATCCAGTAGGGAAAGCTACTGTAGTTTCAGACTGCCTAAGGGTTGTTTTATAGCATACTAATGTAAAAACTGGGGAAAGCAGCTTGTCTGTGTCACCTCAACAGGTGAGTGAACAGTGGCCACAGAAGGATTTCACAGCTTCTTGTTAGATTGTTGAACTAAGATATTGCTACASAGAGAAAACTCTTTAAAAGATCCCACACATACATGGCCTGCAACAGTGTGCGCAAAAAAAACAAAGAAAGAAAAATCATTACCAGATTTGCATCATGGGGAAAGGTCATTGAAAGGCTGTAAAATGAGACTCCCAAGTTAGCACTGTCCTAAGATTTTGTCTTGTCTCAGCAACACTGGAGATATTAAAGGGGGAAGCTTTAGTCTTCAGAAGCTGCAGATGGCTGTGGAGTCAAAGCACGCTCCCACCGGACAGAGGACTGGTAATCACCACCCTGGGGGAGGAACTGTGTTTCTCATTTCAAAATTGAAGCTCCCCCACACTGGTATGAGCCCTGTGGGAGCAGTGACTACTTTGTGTGTCCTGCATTCCCTTCAGTGGCCTGCACCCTGTCACATCAGAGTTGAGTTTARGAGTTGAAGTTTTCGTAGTCATCAGAGGAGTGATTGTTCACAGGACTTGGTTTACTGAGCAATTTCCTCTTGAAGAAGGAGGAAGCCAGGCTGGGAAAAGGCCCTCTTCATAATGTGTCCTCAGAGGCAGGCAGATTAGCTTACCTTCCACAGGGAAGAGTTCCTCCCTCAAACCCCGAGCAAARCAGAGACCTCAATTAGCGCTTGAGCAAGGACTTGAGGCATGTTATGCAAGGGTCAGGTTCTGCTGCCCTGACTCCTTTTCCTCCTGAGACTGCTGACATCTAGGCACATGCCTCAGATCCATGAGCAGTCCCGCATACTGCACTCGTCTGCCCCGGAGCGTCCAGTTGAAGCAGAGCCAGCAGCCCTAGCTTCATCAGCACGGACACCCAATGGTCCTCTCTGGGGCCACCCCACAGCAGGCACGTAACACAGGCAACGACGTGCCCTCGTCTCGTGCTTCTGCCAGGGCAGGCTCTTTGGGGGACTGTGCCTCCTAGCTCTCTTCCTGCCTTCAGAAAGGATCTATAAGAGAGCCAGGCAATGCTGGTACAAGATTAATCCRTTGTATTTTTGGACTGTGAAGAGCTCGTTCAAACTGAATCAGAAAACAAAGCACCTTGCACGGTCCACATCTTTTTTTAAAAAACAGTGAGATCTGTAAAGCCAGCTTTGCCATTTGCAAGCTCTCAGGAAGGACCATGCTGGATGGCTCTTCCTGCGTCYGGACCCCCACTTCCACCCACTTCCTTCACTTAAACACATACAAGACAATTTAGGTCTTGCGGTCCCGGGGGAAACACAGCCCTGGCTGTGAAGCTGCTTTTGCCTTACAAGCCTGGAGCGCACGCTGTGGCACTGCTCCCTGTCTGTCCAGCCGAGATTCCTGCAGCGATGCTTCCCGTCCCTGTGGTGTGGGAACGGGCCATCTTGCTGCACCGCAGGTACTGCTTCCCAGTGCTGCGGTGTGCGGCCGGGAGACTGGAGTAGCGCAGGGAGGGGGCAGTATCRGTGCCGCCAGGCTGCCTGGGGCAGTTGTGGGGAGGAGCAGGGCTGCGCTGCTGCCCCGGATTCCTTTCTGCGGGGGCTGGTGGGCGAGAGATGGGGCAGGTGTATTACACCCTCCTCTATTCGGGGCACTCCAGCCGCCACCCTCYGCCACAGCCAGTCACTGAGGACTCTTGCTGGAAGGCTTCACTTTAAGATGCGGCATTTTTAAAAGCACGACTCACCCTTAATCTGCTGGGATTAGAAAGGGATGCAGCCTCAGCTACTCCCCGCAATTTGGGCTGCATAAACAAGTGTTTTGCAAACCCCGGGACCAACAGCAAGCGAAAGCAAACGCTCTGCCCTGGTTGCAGCCAGGCTGTGGGTGTCATGGCAGAGCTTGTGACCCCAAACCCATGGACCCGCCAGTGGTGGTGTGGGTGGGCYGCAGCCAGCAACTGGTGCCTGCCCTGTGACGCCAGAGGGTTTGTCTCCTCAGGGTTTGGACATGCTTCCTGCAGGAGTCCCATCCTCCCCCTCGTAGCGTGTTGCATTCAAGTGGAGAGCTTTAAACAGTCTGATGAATCTAGCAGAAGGCAGAAAGCACAGGAGACCCTGAGCGGCTGCCAGGGACAGGGAGCACAGCAGGGCAGAGGCACCCATGGGTGTCACTGTGCTATGGGTGCTCCCCTCAGTATCTACCCTCCTCTGTGGGTGAGCAGCCCCCTGACCCGGGCACTCGCCAAGCAAACCTCTCCTGGGGAGAAAAGCAACAAATGGGAGCGAGGGCAGAAAGACTCAGACAGCATTTCATTGGATTAATTTAAAAGTATCTTCAGTAGGTTCAGTCCTAGTTTCACAGCTCTTTGCACCCGCCTGGCTTCCCCTCACAGCATGGCTCCTAGGGCCCCGTCTCCAGCAGCAGGGGGATGCCGGGCAGCCGTGTTTCAGTCGCTGTCGCTGCCGGGACGGTGGGGTGCTGACCTGGGGCCACGCTGCGACTTGAGGCAGGCGGGCAGCGGGGTCCTGCCAGCAGGCAGTGAGGCCTTGCTGACGGAGGACACGCTGCGGGCCAGGGGCTGCGTGGGGAAGATGACCTTGCCCCGAGGCGCCTCCAGGAGCTGCCAGATCTCCCCCGAGGTGGAGCTGCCCAGGTACTCCCAGGGCCGGCGCCCGCTGCTGTCCCGTATCCGCACCCGGCACCCCAGCTGCAGCACCAGCACCTTGACGGCAGGCTGGTGGCCATGCATGGCGGCCAGGTGGAGCGGCGTGTACCCACAGCCCGAGCGGGCGTCCACGTCCAGGGCCAGCCCGGCCTCCCRCGCCGCCGCCGCCAGCTCCCGCAGGCCCTGCCCGTCGCCGTGCTTGGCCAGCCAGTGCAGGGCCGTGAAGCCCGACACAAAGTCCCGCCACAGGGCCAGCTGCGGCTCCTCCAAAAAGAGCCCCCGCACCTGTGCCCAGCGCCCCGCTGACACTGCCACCAGCCAGGCGTGCTCTCGCCGCCCCAGCGGCACCGACGGTCCCCGGCCTGGGAGGCTCCTGGGGGGGCTCTCGGGAGGGACGGTGCAGGACAGCCCCCTGGCCTCCTCCGGCAGTGGTGAGGGGATGCCCTGCACCTCCAGCAAGGCCAGCTGGCACCGGATGCTCCTGAAGACAGGCACCGGCACTGGGGGGCTGTGCTCTGGGGACCCCCGCTCCCCAGGCACTGGTGCTGGCAGCAGGGACCGGGACAGGGGTGGGGACTGGGACTGCAGCAGCCCAGCGGGGGACAGCACTCCAGGCCCCCCCGGCGGTGGCAGGGATTGGGAACAGGGTGGCCGACTGCAGGGCAGCACCCCAGGTCCCGCTGGTGGCAGCAGGCACTGGGATGGAGGTGGCCCCCTGGGGCCTGGCGGTGGCCGGGCCCAGTATGGGGATGGCCCAGCAAGGGACAGTGGCAGGGACCGGGGCAGCCCAGTGGGGAGAAGTGCCCTGGTTCCCGATGGTGGCGGCAGGGACCGGGATGGAGGTGGCTCCTTGGGTCCCGCTGGTGGCRGCAGGSACTGGGATGGAGGTGGCCCCCTGGGGCCTGGTGGTGGCCGGGCCCAGTATGGGGATGGCCCAGCAAGGGACAGTGGCAGGGACTGGGGCAGCCCAGTGGGGAGAAGTGCCCTGGTTCCCGATGGTGGYGGCAGGGACCGGGATGGAGGTGGCTCCTGGGATACCGATGGTGGGGGCAAGGACTGAGAAGGAGGTGGCTCCTGGGATCCTGATGGTGGTGTCAGGGACTGGGATGGAGGTGGCTCCTGGTGTCCTGATGGTGGTGGGGGCAAGGACTGAGATGGAGGTGGCTCCCTGGGTCCCAGTGGTCGTGATAGGCACCGGGATGGAGGTGGCTCCTGGCATCCCGATGGTGGTGGCAGGCACTGGGACGAAGGTGGCTCCTGGTGTCCTGACAGTGGTGGCAGGGACCAGGAYGGAGGTGGCTCCCTGGGTCCCAGTGGTCGTGGTAGGCACTGGGATGGAGGTGGCTCCTGGTGTCCCGACAGTGGTGGCAGTGACCGGGATGGAGGTGGCTCCTGGTGTCCTGATGGTGGTAGCAGGGACCGGGATGGAGGTGGTTCCCTAGGTCCTGGTCCTAGCAGCAGCAGGGCCTGGGATGGTGGTGGCTCCTGGTGTCCCG